>NW_019251833.1:0-1262 GCF_002742605.1 Olea europaea var. sylvestris | reverse complement strand
TTATTTATTTATTTATTTTTTTGGCATGACGGAGTTGAGCCTCCGCTTGCCAGCTGTAGCACTGGGGTACGGGCTGCCCATCTCTTATAAATTTCCTTTAAGAACAGTATTCTCCACTTTTTATCCATCTGCAAACTTGACACTTGGGCATCTTCTATGGTTGCAGAGTTGATATGTCAATTGAATATTTCTTTTGTAGCTCTTGAATCCACTCTTCTAGTATTTTCAACCCATGGGACTGTTTTGGTAATTACACATATTTGGTGATTTGTAAATTTTCTGAATTGTAGGTTGTTCAGTGTTATACTTTTGGTAATCCCCAAATAGGCTGGAAATGGTATGGCAATTAATTTAATTAATATCTGTATAAGAAATCCTGTTGGAATCCGGAAGATAGGTGATGCGGTGTTTAAAGTCTACACAAGGCGTAAACACATTCAACTATTTTGGGGTTTTTTTAGTTAAACGCATTTAAATTAATTAGGTGAGGCATAAACTCATTAGTCAGTTAGTTGTGATGGGGGTATTTGGGTAATCTTTATGAATAATTGCTTTGAGCCAAAATATTAAAGGGGTGTAGGGTTTTCATTTCCGTTAGGCAGAAAATTGAGTATTTGGTGGGAGAATGGCAGCCTCTCGAGGGTCTCGGCTTGACCTTAACATTGATGCTTCAAGGTTGATGACAGAATAGTGCCGAAGAAGCTCCTCCTTCTCGGTCCTTCCTCTCTGTTTTCCATCTCCTTTTTTCTTTATTCCCTTTCTCTTCTCTCTTTCTTTGCTTTTCTTGCACCAATTTTGATTGCTGATAGTTTGTCTATGAGTGTCCAATGTCAGTACAACTCTATATACTACTACTGTTATACTTTGATTTGGAGTCGAGTTTAATTGTTCTGGAATTATAAGAAATTTTGATGCCTTTTGGTCACGTACTGCTGTTAGGCCTGTAGATCTGTTTCTCTCCCTCGGCCTTCTGTCATCTCTTCTTCTTTTCTCCTAACATTTTGCTGCTCAAATTTTATCTACAATAATTTCCTTGCTTGTTTGCTAACCTGTACACCAAAAATTTGTTTAAATGTCTTGCTCATATGACAGTAACATTGATGAGTTGAGGGGTTTTTTTTTCCGACTGCTACATACCAAGTGGTCGAATATCTGAATGCTGCCTTATCCTTTCTAGGGTTTTTTTTTTTTTTTCCTTTGCGTATTTCTGGATTGTCCAAGTTTCTGTGTTTGAATGTGGTTCCTTTTGTGGCATATGCAAT
>NW_019251832.1:0-1262 GCF_002742605.1 Olea europaea var. sylvestris | reverse complement strand
CTCATTCTTTTGAAAAATGGCCGAAATCCCTCATACGTCATGATGATGTTTTGAGTTCAATCCAAAACGGTCGCTACATTTCCGAAAAGTACTTATGGGCCAAAAATGGACACGTGTGCAAAAGTTAAGCTAAATTCTTCGTTCGTCGATAGTTAAAGCGTTCCAAATATGTAAGTGCTCATTTTTTTAAAAAATGGCTGCAATCCCTCATACATCACGACGAAGTGGTGAGTTTAATCCAAAATGGTCGCTACATTTCCAAAAAGTACTTATGGGCCGAAAACGGACACTGTGTGCAAAAGTTACGCTAAATTCTTCGTACGCCGACAATTCAAGCGTTCCAAATATGCAAGTTCTCATTCTTTTGAAAAATGGCTGAAATCCCTCATACGTCACGACGAAGTGGTGAGTTCAATCCAAAACGGCCGCTACATTTACAAAAAGTACTTATGGGCTGAAAACGGACACCCTGTGCAAAAGTTACGCTAAATTCTTCGTACGCCGACAATTCAAGCGTTCCAAATATGCAAGTGCTTGTTCTTTTGAAAAAAGGCCAAAATCCCTCATACGTCACGACGAAGTGGTGAGTTTAATCCAAAACGGTCGCTACATTTCCAAAAAGTTCTTATGGGCCAAAAATGGACACCGTGTGCATAAGTTACGCTCAATTCTTCGAACGTCGACAATCCAAGCGCTCTAAATATGCAAGTGCTAATTCTTTAGAAAAATAGCCAAAATCCCTCATACGTCACGACGAAGTTTTGAGTTCAATCCAAAGCGGTCGCTACATTTCCAAAAAGTACTTATGGGCCAAAACGGACACCGTGTGCAAAAGTTACGCTATATTCTTGGTACGTCGACAATTAAACCGTTCCAAATTTGCAAGTGCCCATTCTTTTGAAAAATGGATGAAATCCCTCATACGTCACGACGAATTGGTGAGTTCAATCCAAAATGGTCGCTACATCTCCAAAAAGTACTTATGGGCCAAAAACGGACGCCGTGTGCAAAAGTTACGCTAAATTCTTCGTACGCAGACAATTCAAGCGTTCCAAATATGCAAGTGCTCGTTCTTTTGAAAAATGGCCGAAATCCCTCATACGTCACAATGAAGTGGTGAGTTCAATCCAAAACGGTCGCTACATTTCCAGAAAGTACTTATGGGCCGAAAACGGACAGCGTGTGCAAAAGTTACGCTAAATTCTTCGTACGCCGACAATTAAAGCGTTCCAAATATGCAAGTGCTCATTCTTTTGAAAAAT
>NW_019251831.1:0-1262 GCF_002742605.1 Olea europaea var. sylvestris | reverse complement strand
ATTGGTAAACTTGAACCAAGATCCATAAAATGTGTTTTTATGGGATATCCTGAGGGTGTGAAAGGATATAGACTGTGGGATAAAAGTGTTAAGGGGTTTAGGATGATCACAAGTAGAAATGTGACATTTAATGAGTTGGATATGCCCGACATGTCTGAAAAACATCAAAAACCTGAACCTGTGACTGATAAAAATGAGGAAACCAGGCTACAGGTGGAGCTCAAAACACCTGCAGAACACACTGATGAAATTGATGCTGAAAATGAAGAAGTTTCAGAAACTGAAACTGAAGAAAATATATCTGTTCAAGAAATAGGTGGAGAAGAAAATCCCTTAGACGACTATCAGTTAGCTAGGGATAGAGATAGGAGAGAAATTAGGGAACCTCTTAGAATGAGAGACTATCTATCTCTAGCCTTATTGTCATTTCAAGATCTTGCTTTTAAAGAACCTAAGTCATATGAGGAGGCTGTGAGTTGTGAGCTGTCAAAAGAGTGGCAGCTAGCCATGGAAGAAGAAATGAACTCTCTGTTAAAGAATAATACCTGGACCCTGGTCCCTAAGCCAAAAGACAAATCCACAGTTGACTGTAAGTGGATTTATAACATAAAAGAGGGTAATAATTTGAAACAGCCCATTAGGTTTAAAGCCAGATTAGTGGCAAAGGGGTTTACACAAAACCTGGGATTGATTATAATGAGATCTTCTCACTTGTGGTTTAAGTAAACAACCATTAGAGTCATGCTTGCTTTAGTAGCTCATTTTGACTTAGAACTTGAACAAATGGATGTAAAAACTGCTTTTTTGCATGGAGATTTGGATGAAACCATTTATATGTGTCAACCACCAGGTTTCATTGAGTCTAAGAAACCTGATTTTGTGTGTTTATTAAAAAGATCTTTGTATGGGCTTAAACAATCACCAAGATAGTGGTATAAACGTTTTGATAACTTTGTGTCATCAGTTGGTTTCCTTAGGAGCTCATTTGATCATTGTTTATACTTTAAAAGGGATAAAAATGATTCTGTAACTGTTTACCTGCTTTTGTATGTGGATGATATGTTGTTAATAAGTCAACATATGAGTGATATTAATGACATTAAAAGATCTTTATCTTCTGAATTTGAAATGAAAGACTTGGGCCATGCTAGAAGAATCCTAGGTATGGATATTAAAAGGAATAGGTCTAAACGGACTCTCTTTCTCACACAATCTTCCTATGTGGAAAAGGTGTTATCTAAATTTGCTATGCATGAATCTAA
>NW_019251830.1:0-1262 GCF_002742605.1 Olea europaea var. sylvestris | reverse complement strand
CTCGACTGTGTCAGAATTGGCTGAAATTTGGCAGTTTGATCTGAAATAAAAATCGCGCCGGGGGCAATTTCGTCATTTTTCTTTACTGTGTCGGAATGGGCTCAAATTTGACAGATTGATCTGAAACAAAAATCGCGCCGGGGAAATTTGGTCATTTTTCGCAACTGTGTCGGAATTGGCTAAAATTTGACTGGTTGATCAGAAACAAAAATCGCGCCGGGGGAAATTTCGTCATTTTTCTCGACTGTGTCGGAATGGGCTCAAATTTGACAGGTTGATCGGAAACAAAAACCGCGCCGGGTGTAATTTCGTCATTTTTCGCGACTGTTTCGGAATCGACTGAAATTTGACTTGTTGATCGGAAACAAAAATCGCGCCGGGGGCAATTTCGTCATTTTTCTCTACGGCGTCGGAATGGGTTCAAATTTGAAAGGTTGATCGGGAACAAAAACCGCGCCGGGTGTAATTTCGCCACTTTCCACGACTGTGTCGGAATAGGCTGAAATTTGACTTATTGATCGGAAACAAAAATCGCGCCGGGGGCAATTTCCTCATTTTTCTCGACTATGTCAGAATTGGCTGAAATTTGGCAGTTTGTTCGGAAATAAAAATCGCACCGGCGGCAATTTCGTCATTTTTCTCGATTGTGTCGGAATGGGCTCAAATTTGACAGGTTGATCGGAAACAAAAATCGCGTCGGGGGCAATTTCGTCATTTTTCTCGACTGTGTCGGAATGGGCTCAAATTTGACAGGTTGATCGGAAACAAAAATCGCGTCGGGGGCAATTTCGTCATTTTTCTCGACTGTGTCGGAATGGGCTCAAATTTGACAGGTTGATCGGAAACAAAAATCGCGTCGGGGGCAATTTCGTCATTTTTCTCGACTGTGTCGGAATGGGCTCAAATTTGACAGGTTGATCGGAAACAAAAATCGCGTCGGGGGCAATTTCGTCATTTTTCTCGACTGTGTCGGAATGGGCTCAAATTTGACAGGTTGATCGGAAACAAAAATCGCGTCGGGGGCAATTTCGTCATTTTTCTCGACTGTGTCGGAATGGGCTCAAATTTGACAGGTTGATCGGAAACAAAAATCGCGTCGGGGGCAATTTCGTCATTTTTCTCGACTGTGTCGGAATGGGCTCAGATTTGGCAGGTTGATCGGAAACAAAAACCGCGCCTGGTGTAATTTCGTCATTTTTCGCCACTGTGTCGGAATTGGCTGAAATTTGACTTGTTGATCGGAAACAAAAACAGCGCTGGGG
>NW_019251829.1:0-1263 GCF_002742605.1 Olea europaea var. sylvestris | reverse complement strand
CTTTTTGGAAATGTAGCGACCGTTTTGGATTGAACTCACCACTTCATCGTGACGTATGTGGGATTTCGGCCATTTTTCAAAAGTGTGAGCACTTGCATATTTCGAACGTTTGGATTGTCGGCGTACGAAGAATTGAGCGTGAATTTTGGACACGGTGTCCATTTTGGGCCCGTAAGTACTTTTTGGAAATGTAGCGACCGTTTTGGATTGAACTCACCACTTCGTCGTGACGTATGAGGGATTTCGGCCATTTTTCGAAAGTGTGAGCATTGGAACGTTTGGATTGTCGGCGTACGAAGAATTGAGCGTAACTTTTGCACACGGGGTCCGTTTTGGGCCCGTAAATACTTTTTGGAAATGTAGCGACCGTTTTGGATTGAACTCACCACTTCATCGTGACGTATGTGGGATTTCGGCCATTTTTCAAAAGAGGGAGCACTTGCATATTTCGAACGTTTGGATTGTCGGCGTACGAAGAATTGAGCGTAACTTTTGCACACGGGGTCCGTTTTGGGCCCGTAAATACTTTTTGGAAATGTAGCGACCGTTTTGGATTGAACTCACCACTTCGTCATGACGTATGAGGGATTTCGGCCATTTTTCGAAAGTGTGAGCATTGGAACGTTTGGATTGTCGGCGTACGAAAAATTGAGCGTAACTTTTGCACACGGTGTCCGTTTTGGGCCCGTAAATACTTTTTGGAAATGTAGCGACCGTTTTGGATTGAACTCACCACTTCATCGTGACGTATAAGGGATTTCGGCCATTTTCGAAAGTGTGAGCAATTGCATATTTGGAACGTTTGGATTGTCGGCATACGAAGAATTAAGCATGACTTTTGTACACGGTGTCCATTTTGGGCCCGTAAGTACTTTTTGGAAATGTAGCGACCGTTTTGGATTGAACTCACCACTTCATCGTGACGTATAAGGGATTTCGGCCATTTTCGAAAGTGTGAGCAATTGCATATTTGGAACGTTTGGATTGTCGGCATACGAAGAATTAAGCATGACTTTTGTACACGGTGTCCATTTTGGGCCCGTAAGTACTTTTTGGAAATGTAGCGACCGTTATGGATTGAACTCACCACTTCGTCGTGACGTATGAGGGATTTTGGCCATTTTTCGAAAATGTGAGCACTTGAATATTTGGAACGTTTGGATTGTCGGCGTACGAAGACTTGAGCATAACTTTTGCACACGGTGTCCGTTTTGGGCCCGTAAGTACTTTTTGGAAATGTAGCGACCGTTTTGGATTGAACTC
>NW_019251828.1:0-1263 GCF_002742605.1 Olea europaea var. sylvestris | reverse complement strand
TAGCCCATTCCGACACGGTCGCGAAAAATGACGAAAATGCCCCCGGCACGATTTTTTGTTTCCGATCAACCTGTCAAATTTTAACCAATTCCGACAAGTTTGCGAAAAATGACGAAATTCACCCGGTGCGGTTTTTGTACCCGATCAGCTGTCAAATTTGCGCCCATTCCGACACGGTCGCGAAAAATGTCGAAATTGCCCTCGGAGAGATTTTTGGTTCCGATCAACCTGTCAAATTTTAGCCCATTCCGACACAGTCGCTAAAAATGACGAAATTACCCTGGCGCGGTTTTTGTTTCCGATCAACCAGACAAATTTTGGCCCATTTCGACACAGTCGAGAAAAATGACGAACTTGCCCCGGCGCGATTTTTATTTCCGATCAACCTGCCAAATTTCAACCCATTCCGACTCAGTCGAGAAAACTGACAAAATTGCCCCCGGCGCGATTTTTGTTTCCTATCAACCAGTCAAATTTTAACCCATTCCGACATCGTCGCGAAAAATGACGAAATTGCCCCCACTGTGATTTTTGTTTCCGATCAACATGTTAATTTTTAGCCAATTCCGACACAGTTGCGAAAAATGACGAAATTACCCCCAGCGCGATTTTTATTTACTATCAACCTATCAAATTTTTGCCAATTCCGACACAGTTGCGAAAAATGACGAAATTGCCCCCGGCGCGGTTTTTGTTCCCGATCAACCTGCCAAATTTAAGCCCACTCCGACACAGTCGAGAAAAATGACGAAATTGCCCCCGGTGCGATTTTTGTTTTTCGATCATCCAGTCAAATTTTAGCCCATTCGGGCACAGTCGAAAAAATGACGAAATTGCCCCCGGCGCGATTTTTGTTTCCGATCAACCTATCAAATTTTAGCCCATTCCAACACAGTCGCGAAAAATGACGAAATTGCCCCCGGCGCGATTTTTGTTTCCGATCAACCTGTCAAATTTAAGCCCACTCCGACACAGTCGAGAAAAATGACGAAATTGCCCCCGGCTCGATTTTTGTTTCCGATCAACCAGTCAAATTTTAGCCCATTTCGACACCGTCGCGAAAAATGACGAAATTGCCCCCGGTGCGATTTTTGTTTCCGATCAACCTGTCAAATTTTAACCAATTCCGACACAATTGCGAAAAATGATGAAATTACCCCCTGCGCTATTTTTGTTCCCTATCAACCTGTCAAATTTTAGCCCATTCCGACACAGTCGCGAAAAATGACGAAATTGCCCCAGGCACGATTTTTTGGTTCCGAT
>NW_019251827.1:0-1263 GCF_002742605.1 Olea europaea var. sylvestris | reverse complement strand
TTCCGATCAACCTGTTAAAATTTGAGCCCATTCCGACACCATTGCAAAAAATGACGAAATTACACCCGGCGCGATTTTTGTTTTCGATCAACCTGTCAAATTTTAGCCCATTCCGACACAGTCGCAAAAAATAACGAAATTGCCCTTGGCGCGGTTTATGTTTCCGATCAAGCAGTCAAATTTTAGCCCGTTTCGACACAGTCGCGAAAAATGACGAAATTGCCCCCAGTGCGGTTTTTTGTTTACGATCAACCTATCAAATTTGAGCCCATTCCGACACAGTCGCGAAAAATGACGAAATTGCCCCCAGTGCGGTTTTTTGTTTACGATCAACCTATCAAATTTGAGCCCATTCCGACACAGTCGCGAAAAATGACGAAATTGCCCCCAGTGCGGTTTTTTGTTTACGATCAACCTATCAAATTTGAGCCCATTCCGACACAGTCGCGAAAAATGACGAAATTGCCCCCAGTGCGGTTTTTTGTTTACGATCAACCTATCAAATTTGAGCCCATTCCGACACAGTCGCGAAAAATGACGAAATTGCCCCCAGTGCGGTTTTTTGTTTACGATCAACCTATCAAATTTGAGCCCATTCCGACACAGTCGCGAAAAATGACGAAATTGCCCCCAGTGCGGTTTTTTGTTTACGATCAACCTATCAAATTTGAGCCCATTCCGACACAGTCGCGAAAAATGACGAAATTGCCCCCAGTGCGGTTTTTTGTTTACGATCAACCTATCAAATTTGAGCCCATTCCGACACAGTCGCGAAAAATGACGAAATTGCCCCTGACACGATTTTTGTTTCCGATCAACCTGTTAAAATTTGAGCCCATTCCGACACCATTGCAAAAAATGACGAAATTGTACCCGGCGCGATTTTTATTTTCGATCAACCTGTCAAATTTTAGCCCATTCCGACACAGTCGCAAAAAATGACGAAATTGCCCTTGGCGCGGTTTATGTTTCCGATCAAGCAGTCAAATTTTAGCCCGTTTCGACACAGTCGCGAAAAATGACGAAATTTCACCCGGCGCGATATTTATTTTAGCTCAACCGGCCAAATTTCAGCCCATTCCGACGCAGTCGCGAAAAATTACTAAATTACCCCGGCGCTGTTTTTGCTTCCGATCAACCTGTCAAATTTTACCCCATTCCGACACAGTCGCGAAAAATGCAAAATTATCCCCCGGCGCGGATTTTGTTTCCGATCAACCTGTCAAATTTCAGCCCATTCAGACACAGTAGCGAAAAATGACG
>NW_019251826.1:0-1263 GCF_002742605.1 Olea europaea var. sylvestris | reverse complement strand
CTATATATGCAGTTTATCGTATTTGCAAGCAGCTTACCGTATATGCTGCCTACCGTATTTGCAACGTACCGTATTTGCAAACAACTTACCATATTTTCACCTTACCGTATTTGCAACTTACCGTATATGCTGCGTATCGTATTTGCAACTTACCGTATATACTGCCTACCATATTTGCAGCTTACTGTATTTTTATATACCGATTTTTGCACTTACAAATACCAAGAATGCAGAATACCGTACATTCCCTTACCAAATCGAATTTCAAAAAAAAAATTCAGATTATTATTTTTTCAACATAAGTATAAAATAAATATTAAATATATATGAAGCACAAAATATAAATGCATATGAATATGGTGCTCAATCTTTAATTTTCCGCTATTGAATTACACAAAATTTGAAAATATAATATTCACATTCAACTCAATCATATCAACACTATCAAAGAATACAAGCAAAATAATTTATATAATCTCGTATATTTCTTATTCAATTATGAAATATACAAGTATATTTTTTTATACGACACAATACTGTTATAGTATTGTAAAAATAATTTGCAATTATTGTCTTATATCATGGAAATATTTCTAAATATTGCTTCAAAAACTTTCCAAAAAAATTAAAATTCATACACTAATAAAAATACAATAAATGCAAAATGACAGTCACTGTGTGGAGTTTTTTTTTTTTTTTTAACTTCGCACTGTACAGAGAGTTTGTCAACTCTCCGCACTGTGCAATTTTTTTTTACTTCGCACTACACGGAGAGTCCGCACATTGTGAGGATAGTGTGAACACAGATTGTGCAGACCGTCCGCACAAAATGCCATCTCTCCGCACTGTGCGGGGAGTTTTGTCATGGTGTTTGCCTTCTCTCCAAATTGTGCGGATAGATTTTTTTATTTCGCACTGTACGAAGAATTAGCTAACTTTCCGCACATGGTTTGCCATCTCTCCGCACTATGCGGAGAGTTTTTCTTCTTTTTTTACTCCGTACATGATTTGTCATCTTTTCGCACTGTGCGAAAAGTTTATTTTTATTTTTTTTAAAGCTCGTGTGTGAGGAGTTTTTTTTTTTGTTCATGGCAGTTTATATTTACTAAAATTATTATTATTTTTTTAATGCTAGTGGCATGATGTGTGGAAGAACATTTGTTTGATATAAACAAAATGAAAAATAAAAAATGATATTATGCATAGTAAAATTGGATTAATTTACTACTGCATGAATAATAGACCCTTTTTCCCTTTTTATTA
>NW_019251825.1:0-1263 GCF_002742605.1 Olea europaea var. sylvestris | reverse complement strand
TGTGTATTTGATTGCTTCGTTTTTCCCAAAAATGTCTTCACATTTTGAAGTTGTATTTTCAATGGAAAATGTGATTTTTTTTTAATCTGGCAAGAAAAATGAAGGGTATTTGATCCAACAAAAGGTTTCAAAAGCCATTAAAGACAATTTTTTAACAAATTTTTCAAAAAAATCACAATCGTTAATTGTGACGAAAAGGTGTCCGAAACATATAAAACAATTATCTTACTTAATTCCATACCTGATTCATTTAGGGAAGTTAAGAATATAATTAAGTACGGTAGAGACACCCTAACACTCGAGATTGTCATAAACTCACTTAGGAGTAAGGAAATAGAAATTAAAGCTGAGAATGAGGATAAGAGGAGTGACGAGTTACACATGATGTGGAGTAGGATAAAGTTTAAGTAAATGAATTTGGATAGAGCTCAAAATAGTGGTGATTCAAGTAGTGACTCGAATGATAAAGGTGGTAAGATGAAGGGCAAGGGACGGGATAAGTCTAGTGGTAGGCAGTGTTATAGTTGTGGTAAGTCTGGACACTTTATTAGGGATTGCCCAAGAAGAATGATAAGCAGAAGGGTTATATGAGAAGTGAGACGAATATGGTTGAGGGGTCGAGCTATGACCTAGTGAGGTTTATTGAGAGGGTAAAAATAGTCACTGCATATGCATCTATGTATGATCCTTTCTGCATGTGTGTGATTGCTTAATCGTTGCATAATTATATGTTGCATTTCAATTTATTTGATATGTGTGTTTACATGAATTTGAGGTAATGTAATTACTTAGTGTGATCGTTTGCATGCATAGTGGGTTAGGATGCATTAGCAGTGCGTTAAATATCTTTTGATAATGTAGAGTATAAATGTCTAGGGATACATGGTGATTTGTACCGAGGAATGTAGAGTGTGACATTTGGATCATGAATGGAGACGTGATCAAATGTATAGAATACTTTATCTGTGAAAGAGACCCTGTACAAGTGAATTATGAGAGAGACAATTCTATCACTTTTGTAAGGTGGAGGTCCATTATCCACGTAGGTTGGGAGAAGTGATGTTGTGATAGATGATTATTCCAAGGACCTAGGATCTATTGTGACTTACCAGTTAGACATGAGTTTAGTGATTGCTTAGTGAGAATGGCGGGCGATGAGAGGAGATATGTGTTCTCGAGGTAGGAGTAATATGAAATGGGATAGGGTAAGTGTGGTGAAATCTTTCGTGGGGTTATTTATGCATTTGTTGCATGTGTGTTTAA
>NW_019251824.1:0-1263 GCF_002742605.1 Olea europaea var. sylvestris | reverse complement strand
CGGGTTGATTGGAAACAAAAATCGCGCCAGGGGCAATTTTGTAATTTGTCACGACGGTCTCGGAATGGGCTGAAATTTGGCATATCGATTGGAAACAAAAATTGCCCTGGGGACAATTTTATCATTTGTCGCGACGATGTTGGAATGGGCTGAAATTTGACAGGTTGATCGGAAACAAAATCGCGCCAGAGGCAGTTTCGTCATTTTTCACGACGGTGTCAGAATGAGCTGAAATTTGACAGGTTGATTGGAAACAAAAATCGTGCCAGGGGCAATTTCGTCATTTGTCACAACTGTGTCGGAATGGGCTGAAATATGACGGGTTGATCGAAAAAAAAAACCACGCCAAGGGCAATTTCGTCATTTGTCACGACGCTGTCGGAATGAGCTGAAATTTGACAGGTTGATCGGAAACAAAATTCGTGCCAGGGGTAATTTCGTCATTTGTCGCGACGACGTGGGAATGGGCAAAAATTTGACTAATTTATCGGAAACGAAAATCGCGCCAAGGGCAATTTCATCATTTTTCACAACGGTGTCAGATTGTGTTGAAATTTGGTAGGTTGATTGGAAATGAAAATCGCGCCAGGGGTAATTTCGTCATTAGTCTCAACGGTGTCAGAATGGGCCGAAATTTGGCAAGTTGATTGAAAACAAAAATCGCGCCAGAGGTAATCTCGTTATTTGTCGCGACGTTGTCGTAATGTGTTGAAATTTGGCAGGTTGATCGGAAAAAAAATCGCGCCAGGGGCAATTTTTTCATTTGTCGCGACGGTCTCGGAATGGGCGAAAATTTGGCAGATTGATTGGAAACAAAAATTTTGCCGGACGCAATTTTGTCTTTTGTCGCAACGTTGTCGGAATGGGCAGAAATTTGGCAGATTGATTGGATACAAAAATTGCACCGGGGGCAATTTCATCATTTGTCGTGACGACATGGGAATGGGCAATAATTTGACCGGTTGATCGGAAACGAAAACTTCGCCAGGGGTAGTTTCGTCATTTTTCACAACGGTGTCAGATTGCTTTGAAATTTGTCAGGTTGATTAGAAACAAAAATCGCGCCAGGGGCAATTTTGTCATTAGTCTCGACGGTGTCGGAATGGGCCGAAATTTGACAGGTTGATTGGAAACAAAAATCGCGCCGAAGGTAATTTTGTCATTTGTTGCGATGTTGTCGAAATATGTTGAAATTTGGTAGGTTGATCGGAAACAAAAATCACGCCAAGGGCAATTTCGTCATTTTTCGCGACGGTGTCAGAA
>NW_019251823.1:32556-48583 GCF_002742605.1 Olea europaea var. sylvestris | reverse complement strand
ATCGTTTTGGATTGAACTCACAACTTCATCGTGATGTATGAGGGATTTGGGCCATTTTTCGAAAAACAAGCACTTGCATATTTAGATTGTCGGCGTGCGAAGAATTGAGCGTAACTTTTACATACGATGTCCGTTTTGGGCCCATAAGTACTTTTCGGAAATGTAGCGACCGTTTCGGATTGAACTCACAACTTCATCGTGACGTATGAGGGATTTTGACCATTTTTCGAAGAACGAGCACTTGCGTATTTGCAACGCTTGGATTGCCGGCGTTCGAAGAATTGAGCATGACTTTTGTTGGCGGTGTCCATTTTGGGCCCATAAGTACGTTGCGAAAATGTAGCGATCGTTTTGGATTGAACTCACCGCTTCTTCGTGACGTACGGTGGATTTAAGCAATTTTTCGAAAAACAAGCACTTGCATATTTGGATTGTCGGCATGCGAAGAATTGAGCGTAACTTTTACAGACGGTGTCCGTTTTGGGCCCATAAGTACTTTTCGAAAATGTAGAGACCGTTTTGGATTGAACTCACAGGTTTGTCATGACGTACAAGGGATTTGGGCCATTTTTCGAAAAATGAGCACTTGCATACTTGGATTGTCGGCATGCGATGAATTGAGCGTAACTTTTACAGACGGTGTCCGTTTTGGGCCCATAAGTACTTTTTGAAAATGTAGCGACCATTTTTGATTGAACTCACCACTTCGTCGTGACGTATGAGGGATTTGGGCCATTTTTCGAAGAACGAGCACTTGCATATTTGCAACGATTGGATTGCCGGCGTTCGAAGAATTGACCGTGACTTTTGCAGGCGGTGTCCGATTTGGGCCCATAAGTACTTTTCGGAAGTGTAGCGACCGTTTTGGATTGAACTCACAACTTCATCGTGACGTATGAGGGATTTGGGCCATTTTTCAAAAAACAAGCACTTGCATATTTAGATTGTCGGCATGCGAAGAATTGAGCTTAACTTTTACATACGGTGTCCGTTTTGGGCCCATAAGTACTTTCGAAAATGTAGCGATAGTTTTGGATTGAACTCACAACTTCGTCATGACGTATGAGGGATTTTGGCCATTTTTCGAAGAACGAGCACTTGCATATTTGGATTGTCGTCATGCGAAGAATTGAGCGTAACTTTTACAGACGGTGTCCGTTTTGGGCCCATAAGTACTTTTCGAAAATGTAGCGACCGTTTTGGATTGAACTCACCACTTCGTCGTGACGTATGAGGGATTTGGGCCATTTTTCAAAGAACGAGCACTTGCATATTTGCAACGATTGGATTGCCGGCGTTCGAAGAATTGATCGTGACTTTTGCAGGCGGTGTCCGATTTGGGCCCGTAAGTACTTTTCGAAAATGTAGCGATCGTTTTGGATTGAACTCACAACTTCCTCGTAACGTAGAAGTGATTTGGGCCATTTTACGAAAAACATGCACTTGCATATTTAGATTGTCTGCATGCGAAGAATTGAGCGTAACTTTTACATACGGTGTCCGTTTTGGGCCCATAAGTACTTTTCGGAAATGTAGCGACCGTTTTGGATTGAACTCACAACTTTGTCCTGACGTACAAGGGATTTGGGCCATTTTTCGAAAAACGAGCACTTGCATATTTGGATTGTCGGCATGCGAAGAATTGAGCATAACTTTTACAAACGGTGTCCGTTTTGGGCCCATAAGTGCTTTTTGAAAATGTAGCGACCGTTTTGGATTGAACTCACCTCTTCGTTGTGACGTATGAGGGATTTGGGCCATTTTTCGAAGAACGAGCACTTGCATATTTGCAACGATTCGATTGCCGGCGTTCGAAGAATTGAACGTGACTTTTGCAGGCGGTTTCCGAGTTGGGCCCATAAGTACTTTTCGAAAATGTAGTGATCGTTTTGGATTGAACTCACAACTTCATCGTGATGTATGAGGGATTTGGGCCATTTTTCGAAAAACAAGCACTTGCATATTTGGATTGTCGGCATGCGAAGAATTGAGCGAAACTTTTACATACGGTGTCCGTTTTGGGCCCATAAGTACTTTTCGAAAATGTAGCGACCGTTTTGGATTGAACTCACAACTTCGTCATGACGTATGAGGGATTTTGGCAATTTTTCGAAGAACGAGCACTTGCGTATTTACAACGCTTGGATTGTCGGTGTTCGAAGAATTGAGCGTGACTTTTGTTGGCGGTGTCCGTTTTGGGCCCACAAGTACGTTTGGGAAATGTAGCGACCGTTTTGGACTGAACTCACCACTTCTTCATGACGTACGGGGGATTTCAGCAATTTTTCGAACAACTAGCACTTGCATATTTAGATTGTCGGCATGCAAAGAATTGAGCGTAACTTTTACATACGGTGTCCGTTTTGGGCCCATAATTACTTTTCGGAAATGTAGCGACCGTTTTGGATTGAACTCACCACTTCGTCGTGACTTTTGAGGGATTTTAGCCATTTTTCGAAGAACGAGCACTTGCGTATTTGCAACACTTGGATTGCCGACGTTCGAAGAATTGAGCGTGACTTTTGCAGGCGGTTTCCGTTTTGGGCCCATAAGTACATTTAGAAAATGCAGCGACCATTTTGGATTGAACTCACTGCTTCTTCATGACGTACGAGGGATTTAAGCAATTTTTCGAACAACGAGCACTTGCATATTTGGATAGTTGGCATGCGAAGAATTGAGCGTAACTTTTACATACGGTGTCCGTTTTGGGCCCATAAGTACTTTTCGAAAATGTAGCGACCGTTTTGGACTGAACTCACCACTTCGTCGTGACGTATGAGGGATTTGGGCCATTTTTTGAAGAACGAGCACTTGCGTATTTGCAACGCTTGGATTGCCGGCGTTCGAAGAATTGAGCGTGACTTTTGCAGGCGGTTTCCGTTTTGGGCCCATAAGTACATTTCGGTAATGTAGCGACCGTTTTGGATTGAACTCACCGCTTCTTCATGACGTACGAAGGGATTTAAGCAATTTTTCGAACAACGAGCACTTGCATATTTGGATTGTCGGCATGCGAAGAATTAAGCATAACTTTTACAGACTGTGTCCGTTTTGGACCCATAAGTACTTTTCGGAAATGTAGCGACCATTTTGGATTGAACTCACCATTTCGTCGTGACGTATGAGGGATATGGGCCATTTTTCGAAGAACGAGCACTTGCATATTTGCAACGATTGGATTTCCGGCGTTCGAAGAATTGAGCGTGACTTTTGCAGGCGGTGTCCGATTTGGGCCCATAAGTACTTTTCGAAAATGTAGCGACCATTTTGTATTGAACTCACAACTTCATCGTGACGTATAAGGGATTTGGGCCATTTTTCGAAAAACAAGCACTTGCATATTTAGATTGTCGGCATGCGAAGAATTGAGCGTAACTTTTATAGACGGTGTCCGTTTTAGGCCCATAAGTACTTTTCGGAAATGTAGCGACCGTTTTGGATTGAACTCACCACTTCGTCGTGACGTATGAGGATTTGGGCCATTTTTCGAAGAACGAACATTCGCATATTTGCAACGATTGGATTGCCGACGTTCGAAGAATTGAGCATGACTTTTGGAGGCGGTGTCCGATTTGGGCTCATAAGCACGTTTAAAAAATATAGCGACCGTTTCGGATTGAACTCACCGCTTCTTCATGACGTACGATGGATTTAAGCAATTTTTCAAAAAACGAGCACTTGCATATTTGGATTGCCGGCATGCGAAGAATTGAGCGTAACTTTTACAGACGGTGTCCGTTCTTGGCCCATAAGTACTTTTCGAAAATGTAGCGACCGTTTTGGATTGAACTCAATACTTTGTCATGACGTACGAGGGATTTGGGCCATTTTTTGAAAAACGAGCACTTGCATATTTGGATTGTCGGCATGCGAAGAATTGAGCGTAACTTTTACAGACGGTGTCCGTTTTTGGCCCATAAGTACTTTTCGAAAATGCAGCGACCGTTTTGGATTGAACTCACCACTTCGTCGTGACGTATGAGGGATTTGGGCCATTTTTCGAAGAACGAGCACTTGCATATTTGCAACGATTGGATTGCCGGCGTTCGAAGAATTGACCGTGACTTTTGCAGGCATTGTCCGATTTCGGCCCATAAGTACTTTTCGAAAAAGTAGCAATCATTTTGGATTGAACTCACAACTTCATCGTGATGTATGAGGGATTTGGGCCATTTTTCGAAAAACAAGCACTTGCATATTTAGATTGTCGGCATGCGAAGAATTGAGCGTAACTTTTACATACGATGTCCGTTTTGGGCCCATAAGTACTTTTTGGAAATGTAGCGACCGTTTCGGATTGAACTCACAACTTCATCGTGACGTATGAGGGATTTTGGCCATTTTTCGAAGAACGAGCACTTGCGTATTTGCAACGCTTGGATTGTCGGCGTTCGAAGAATTGAGCATGACTTTTGTTGGCGGTGTCCATTTTGGGCCCATAAGTACATTTCGGAAATGTAGCGATCGTTTTGGATTGAACTCACTGCTTATTCGTGACGTACGATGGATTTAAGCAATTTTTCGAAAAACGAGCACTTGCATATTTGGATTGTCGGCATGCGAAGAATTGAGCGTAACTTTTACAGACGGTGTCCGTTTTGGGCCCATAAGTACTTTTCGAAAATGTAGCGACCGTTTTGGATTGAACTCACAACTTCATCTTGACGTATGAGGGATTTGGGCCATTTTTCGTACAACGAGCACTTGTATATTCGGATTGTCGGCATGCGAAGAATTGAGCGTAACTTTTACATACGGTGTCCGTTTTGGGCCCATAAGTACTTTTCAAAAATGTAGCGACCGTTTTGGATTGAACTCACAACTTTATCATGACGTACAAGGGATTTGGGCCATTTTTCGAAAAATGAGCACTTGCATACTTGGATTGTCGGCATGCGAAGAATTGAGCGTAACTTTTACATACGGTGTCCGTTTTGGGCCCATAAGTACTTTTCGAAAATGTAGCGACCGTTTTGGATTGAACTCACAACTTTGTCATGACGTACATGGGATTTGGGCCATTTTTCGAAAAATGAGCACTTGCATACTTGGATTGTCGGCATGCGAAGAATTGAGCGTAACTTTTACATACGGTGTCCGTTTTCGGCGCATAAGTACTTTTCGGAAATGTAGCAACCGTTTTGGATTGAACTCACCACTTCGTCGTGACGTATGAGGGATTTGGGCCATTTTTCGAAGAACGAGCACTTGCATATTTAGATTGTCGGCATGCGAAGAATTGCGCGTAACTTTTACATACGGTGTCCGTTTTCGGCGCATAAGTACTTTTCGGAAATGTAGCGACCGTTTTGGATTGAACTCACCACTTCATCGTGACGTATGAGGGATTTGGGCCATTTTTCAAAAAACAAGCACTTGCATATTTAGATTGTCGGCATGCGAAGAATTGCGCGTAACTTTTACATACGGTGTCCGTTTTGGGCCCATAAGTACTTTCGAAAATGTAGCGACCGTTTTGGATTGAACTCACAACTTCGTCATGACGTATGAGGGATTTTGGCCATTTTTCAAAGAACGAGCACTTGCATATTTGGATTGTCGGCATGCGCAGAATTGAGCGTAACTTTTACAGACGGAGTTCGTTTTGGGCCCATAAGTACTTTTCGAAAATGTAGCGACCGTTTTGGATTGAACTCACCACTTTGTCGTGACGTATGAGGGATTTGGGCTATTTTTCAAAGAACGAGCACTTGCATATTTGCAACGATTGGATTGCCGGCGTTCGAAGAATTGAACGTGACTTTTGCAGGCGGTGTCCGATTTGGGCCCATAAGTACTTTTCGAAAATGTAGCGATCGTTTTGGATTGAACTCACAACTTCCTCGTGACGTAGAAGTGATTTGGGCCATTTTAAAAAAAACATGCACTTGCATATTTAGATTGTCTGCATGCGAAGAATTGAGCGTAACTTTTACATACGGTGTCCGTTTTGGGCCCATAAGTACTTTTCGGAAATGTAGCGACCGTTTTGGGTTGAACTCACAACTTTGTCCTGACGTACGAGGGATTTGGGCCATTTTTCGAAAAACGAGCACTTGCATATTTGGATTGTCGGCATGCGAAGAATTGAGCATAACTTTTACAAACGGTGTCCGTTTTGGGCCCATAAGTACTTTTTGAAAATGTAGCGACCGTTTTGGATTGAACACACCTCTTCGTCGTGACGCAGGGATTTGGGCCATTTTTCGAAGAACGAGCACTTGCATATTTGCAACGATTGGATTGCTGGCGTTCGAAGAATTGAACGTGACTTTTGCAGGCGGTTTCCGATTTGAGCCCATAAGTACTTTTCGAAAATGTAGGGATCGTTTTGGATTGAACTCACAACTTCATCGTGACATATGAGGGATTTGGGCCATTTTTCGAAAAACAAGCACTTGCATATTTGGATTGTCGGCATGCGAAGAATTGAGCGAAACATTTACATACGGTGTCCGTTTTGGGCCCATAAGTACTTTTCGGAAATGTAGCGACCGTTTTGGATTGAACTCACAACTTTGTCGTGACGTACGAGGGATTTGGGCCATTTTTCGAAAAACGAGCACTTGAATATTTGGATTGTCGGCATGCGAAGAATTGAGCATAACTTTTACAAACGGTGTCCGTTTTGGGCCCATAAGTACTTTTTGAAAATGTAGCGACCGTTTTGGATTGAACACACCTCTTCGTCGTGACGTATGAGGGATTTGGGCCATTTTTCGAAGAACGAGCACTTGCATATTTGCAACGATTGGATTGCCGGCGTTTGAAGAATTGAACGTGACTTTTGCAGGCGGTTTCCGATTTGGGCCCATAAGTACTTTTCGAAAATGTAGTGATCGTTTTAGATTGAACTCACAACTTCATCGTGACGTATGAGGGATTTGGGCCATTTTTCGAAAAACAAGCACTTGCATATTTGGATTGTCGGCATGCGAAGAATTGAGCGAAACTTTTACATACGGTGTCCGTTTTGGGCCCATAAGTACTTTTCGGAAATGTAACGACCGTTTTGGATTGAACTCACAACTTCGTCATGACGTATGAGGGATTTTGGCCATTTTTCGAAGAACGAGCACTTGCATATTTACAACGCTTGGATTGCCGGTGTTCGAAGAATTGAGCGTGACTTTTGCAGGCGGTTTCCGATTTGGGCCCATAAGTACTTTTCGAAAATGTAGTGATCGTTTTGGATTGAACTCACAACTTCATCGTGACGTATGAGGGATTTGGGCCATTTTTCGAAAAACGAGCACTTGCGTATTTGGATTGTCGGCATGCGAAGAATTTAGCGAAACTTTTACAGACGGTTTCCGTTTTGGGCCCATAAGTACTTTTCGGAAACTTAGCGACCGTTTTGGATTGAACTCACCATTTAGTCATGACGTATGAGGGATTTGGGCCATTTTTAGAAGAACGAACACTTGCATATTTGCAACGATTGGATTGCCGGCGTTCGAAGAATTGAGCGTGACTTTTGCAGGCGGTGTCCGATTTGGGCCCATAAGTACTTTTCGAATATGTAGCGACCATTTTGGATTGAACTCACAACTTCATCGTGACGTATGAGGGATTTGGGCCATTTTTTGAAAAATAGGCACTTGCATATTTAGATTGTCGGCATGCGAAGAATTGAGCGTAACTTTTACATACGGTGTCCGTTTTTGGCCCATAAGTACTTTTCGAAAATGTAACGACCATTTTGGATTGAACTCACGACTTCGTCGTGACGTATGAGGGATTTTGGCCATTCTTCGAAGAACGAGCACTTGCGTATTTGCAACGCTTGGATTGCCGGCGTTCAAAGAATTGAGCGTGACTTTTGTTGGAGGTGTCCGTTTTGGGCCCATAAGTACGTTTCAGAAATGTAGCGACCGTTTTGGATTGAACTCACCGCTTCTTCATGACGTACAAGGGATTTAAGCAATTTTTCGAACAATGAGCACTTGCATAATTGGATTGTCGGCATGCGAAGAATTAAGCATAACTTTTACAGACTGTGTCCGTTTTGGACCCATAAGTACTTTTCGGAAATGTAGCGACCATTTTGGATTGAACTCACCATTTCGTCGTGACGTATGAGGGATATGGGCCATTTTTCGAAGAACGAGCACTTGCATATTTGCAAAGATTGGATTGCCGGCGTTCGAAGAATTGAGCGTGACTTTTGCCGGCGGTGTCCGATTTGGGCCCATAAGTACTTTTCGGAAATGTAGGGACCATTTTGTATTGAACTCACAACTTCATCGTGACGTATGAGGGATTTGGGCCATTTTTCGAAAAACAAGCACTTGCATATTTAGATTGTCGGCATGCGAAGAATTGAGCGTAACTTTTATAGACGGTGTCCGTTTTAGGCCCATAAGTACTTTTCGGAAATGTAGCGACCGTTTTGGATTGAACTCACCACTTCCTCGTGACGTATGAGGGATTTGGCCCATTTTTCGAAGAACGAGCACTTGCATATTTGCAACGATTGGATTGCCGGCGTTCGAAGAATTGAGCGTGACTTTTGCAGGCGGTGTCCGATTTGGGCCCATAAGCACGTTTCAAAAATGTAGCGACCGTTTCGGATTGAACTCACCGCTTCTTCATGACGTACGATGGATTTAAGCAATTTTTCAAAAAACGAGCACTTGCATATTTGGATTGTCGGCATGAGAAGAATTGAGCGTAACGTTTACAGACGGTGTCCGTTCTGGGCCCATAAGTACTTTTCAAAAATGTATCGACCGTTTTGGATTGAACTCAATACTTTTTCATGACGTACGAAGGATTTGGGCCATTTTTTGAAAAACGAGCACTTGCATATTTGGATTGTCGGCACGCGAAGAATTGAGCGTAACTTTTACAGACGGTGTCCATTTTCGGCCCATAAGTACTTTTCGAAAATGCAGCGACCGTTTTGGATTGAACTCACCACTTCATCGTGACGTATGAGGGATTTGGGCCATTTTTCAAAGAACGAGCACTTGCGTATTTGCAACGATTGGATTGCCGGCGTTCGAAGAATTGACCGTGACTTTTGCAGGCGTTGTCCGATTTGGGCCCATAAGTACTTTTCGAAAAAGTAGCGATCGTTTTGGATTGAACTAACAACTTCATCGTGATGCATGAGGGATTTGGGCCATTTTTTGAACAACAAGCACTTGCATATTTAGATTGTCGGCATGCGAAGAATTGAGCGTAACTTTTACATACGATGTCCGTTTTGGGCCCATAAGTACTTTTCGAAAATGTAGCGACCGTTTCGGATTGAGTTCACAACTTCATCGTGACGTATGAGGGATTTTGGCCATTTTTCGAAGAACGAGCACTTGCGTATTTGCAACGCTTGGATTGCCAGCGTTCGAAGAATTGAGCATGACTTTTGTTGGCGGTGTCCATTTTGGGCCCATAAGTACGTTTCGGAAATGTAGCGATCGTTTTGGATTGAACTCACCGCTTCTTCGTGACGTACGATGGATTTAAGCAATTTTTCAAAAAACGAGCACTTGCATATTTGGATTGTCAGCATGCGAAGAATTGAGCGTAACTTTTACAGACGGTGTCCGTTTTGGGCCCATAAGTACTTTTCGAAAATGTAGCGACCGTTTTGGATTGAACTCACAACTTTGTCATGACGTACAAGGGATTTGGGCCATTTTTCGAAAAATGAGCACTTTCATACTTGGATTGTCGGCATGCGAAGAATTGAGCGTAACTTTTACAGACGGTGTCCGTTTTGGGCCCGTAAGTACTTTTCGAAAATGTAGCGACTGTTTTGGATTGAACTCACCACTTCGTCGTGACGGATGATGGATTTGGGCCATTTTTCGAAGAATGAGCACTTGCATATTTGCAACGATTGGATTGCCGGCGTTTGAAGAATTGACCGTGACTTTTGCAGGCGGTGTCCGATTCGGGGTCCATAAGTACTTTCCGAAAATGTAGCGACCGTTTTGGATTGAACTCACAACTTCGTCATGACGTACGAGGGATTTGGGCCATTTTTCAAAAAACGAGCCCTTGCATATTTGGATTGTCGGCATGCGAAGAATTGAGCGTAACTTTTACAGACGTTGTCCGTTTTAGGCCCATAAGTACTTTTCGAAAATGTAGCGACCGTTTTGGATTGAACTCACCACTTCGTCGTGACGTATGAGGGATTTGGGCCATTTTTTGAAGAACGAGCACTTGCATATTTGCAACGATTGGATTGCCGGAGTTCGAAGAATTGAGCGTGACTTTTGCAGGCGGCATCCAATTTGGGCCCATAAGTACGTTTCGAAAATGTAGCGACCGTTTTGGATTGAACTCACCCTTTCTTCATGACGTACGATGGATTTAAGCAATTTTTCGAAAAACGAGCATTTGCATATTTGGATTGTCGGCATGCGAAGAATTGAGCGTAACTTTTACAGACGGTGTCCGTTTTGGGCCCATAAGTTCTTTTCGGAAATGTAGCGACCGTTTTGGATTGAACTCACCATTTCGTCCTGACTTATGAGGGATTTGGCCCATTTTTCGAAGAACGAGCACTTGCATATTTGCAACGCTTGGATTGCCGGCGTTCGAAGAATTGAGCATGACTTTTGCAGGCGGTGTCCGATTTGGGCCCATAAGTACTTTTCGGAAATGTAGCGACCATTTTGTATTGAACTCACAACTTCATCGTGACGTATGAGGGATTTGGGCCATTTTTCAAAAAACAAGCACTTGCATATTTAGATTGTCGGCATGCGAAGAATTGAGCGTAACTTTTATAGACGGTGTCCGTTTTAGGCCCATAAGTACTTTTCGGAAATGTAGCGACTGTTTTGGATTGAACTCTCCACTTCATCGTGACGTATGAAGCATTTGGCCCATTTTTCGAAGAACGAGCACTTGCATATTTGCAACGATTGGATTGCCGACGTTCAAAGAATTGAACGTGACTTTTGCAGGCGGTGTCCGATTTGGGACCATAAGTACTTTTCGGAAATGTAGCGACCATTTTTTATTGAACTCACAACTTCATCGTGACGTATGAGAGATTTGGGCCATTTTTGGAAAAACAAGCACTTGCATATTTAGATTGTCGGCATGCGAAGAATTGAGCGTAACTTTTATAGACGGTGTCCGTTTTAGGCCCATATGTACTTTTCGGAAATGTAGCGACCGTTTTGGATTGAACTCACCACTTCGTCGTGACGTATGAGGGATTTGGACCATTTTTTGAAGAACGAGCACTTGCATATTTGCAACGATTGGATTGCCGGCGTTCGAAGAATTGAGCGTGACTTTTGCAGGCGGCGTCCGATTTGGGCCATAAGTACGTTTCGAAAATGTCGCGATCGTTTTGGATTGAACTCGACGCTTCTTCATGACGTACGGTGGATTTAAGCAATTTTCAAAAAAACGAGCACTTGCATATTTGGATTGTCGGCATGCGAAGAATTGAGCGTAACTTTTACAGACGGTGTCCGTTTAGGGCCCATAAGTACTTTTCGGAAATGTAGCTACCGTTTTGGATTGAACTCACCACTTCGTTGTGACGTATGAGGGATTTGGGCCATTTTTCGAAGAACGAGCACTTGCATATTTGCAACGATTGGATTGCCGGCGTTCGAAGAATTGACCGTGACTTTTGCAGGCGGTGTCCGATTTGGACCCATAAGTACTTTTCGAAAATGTAGTGATCGTTTTGGATTGAACTCAAAACTTCATCGTGATGTATGAGGGATTTGGGCCATTTTTCGAAAAACGAGCACTTGCATATTTAGATTGTCGGCATGCGA
Organism: Olea europaea var. sylvestris; assembly: GCF_002742605.1. NCBI lineage: Eukaryota > Viridiplantae > Streptophyta > Magnoliopsida > Lamiales > Oleaceae > Olea > Olea europaea. Next base: position 36,821 of record NW_019251823.1, on the reverse strand, counting down.
GGAATTGAGCGTAACTTTTACATACGGTGTCCGTTTTGGGCCCATAAGTACTTTTCGAAAATGTAGCGACCGTTTTGGATTGAACTCACTACTTTGTCGTGACGTATGAGGGATTTTGGCCATTTTTCGAAGAACGAGCACGTGCATATTTGCAACGCTTGGATAGCTGGCGTTCGAAGAATTGAGCTTGACCTTCGCATGCGGTGTCTGTTTTGGGCCCATAAGTACGTTTCGAAAATGTAGCGACCGTTTTGGATTGAACTCATTGCTTCTTCATGACGTACGAGGGATTTAAGCCATTTTTCAAAAAACGAGCACTTGCATATTTGGATTGTCGGCATGCGAAGAATTGAGCGCAACTTTTACAGACGGTATCCGTTTTGGACCCATAACTACTTTTCGGAAATGTAGCGACCTTTTTGGATTGAACTCACCATTTCGTTGAGACGTATGAGGGATTTGGGCCATTTTTTGAAGCACGAGCACTTGCATATTTACAACGCCTGGATTGTCGGCGTTCGAAGAATTGAGCGTGACTTTTGCAGGCGGTGTCCGTTTAGGGCCCACAAGTACCTTTCGAAAATGTAGCGACCATTTTGGATTGAACTCAGAACTTCATCGTGACGTATGAGGGATTTGGCCCATTTTTCGAAGAACGAGCACTTGCATATTTGCAACGATTGGATTGCCGGCGTTCGAAGAATTGAATGTGACTTTTGCAGGCGGTTTCCGATTTGGGCCCATAAGTACTTTTCGAAAATGTAGTGATCGTTTTGGATTGAACTCACAACTTCATCGTGACGTATGAGGGATTTCGGCCATTTTTCGAAAAACAAGCACTTGCATATTTGGATTGTCGGCATGCGAAGAATTTAGCGAAACTTTTACAGACGGTGTCCGTTTTTGGCCCATAAGTACTTTTCGAAAATGTAGCGACCGTTTTGGATTGAACTCACAACTTCATCGTGACGTATGAGGGACGGTGTCCGTTTTGGGCCCATAAGTACTTTTCGAAAATGTAGGGATCGTTTTGGATTGAACTCACCACTTCATCGTGACGTATGAGGGATTTGGCCCATTTTTCGAAGAACGAGCACTTGCATATTTGCAACGATTGGATTGCCGGCGTTCGAAGAATTGAACGTGACTTTTGCAGGCGGTTTCCGATTTGGGCCCATAAGTACTTTTCGAAAATGTAGTGATCGTTTTGGATTGAGCTCACAACTTCATCGTGACGTATGAGGGATTTGGGCCATTTTTCGAAAAACAAGCACTTGCATATTTGGATTGTCGGCATGCGAAGAATTTAGCGAACCTTTTAAGGACGGTGTCCGTTTTTGGCCCATAAGCACTTTTCGAAAATGTAGCGACCGTTTTGGATTGAACTCACCACTTCGTCGTGACGTATGAGGGATTTGGGCCATTTTTCGAAGAACGAGCACTTGCATATTTGCAACGATTGGATTGCCGGCGTTCGAAGAATTGAGCGTGACTTTTGCAGGCGGCATCCAATTTGGGCCCATAAGTACGTTTCGAAAATGTAGCAACCGTTTTGGATTGAACTCACCCTTTCTTCATGACGTACGATGGATTTAAGCAATTTTTCGAAAAACGAGCATTTGCATATTTGGATTGTCGGCATGCGAAGAATTGAGCGTAACTTTTAGAGACGGTGTCCGTTTTGGGCCCATAAGTTCTTTTCAGAAATGTAGCGACCGTTTTGGATTGAACTCAACATTTCGTCCTGACGTATGAGGGATTTGGCCCATTTTTCGAAGAACGAGCACTTGCATATTTGCAACGCTTGGATTGTCGGCGTTCGAAGAATTGAGCATGACTTTTGCAGGCGGTGTCCGATTTGGGCCCATAAGTACTTTTCGGAAATGTAGCGACCATTTTGTATTGAACTCACAACTTCATCGTGACGTATGAGGGATTTGGGCCATTTTTGGAAAAACAAGCACTTGCATATTTAGATTGTCGGCATGCAAAGAATTGAGCGTAACTTTTATAGACGGTGTCCGTTTTAGGCCCATATGTACTTTTCGGAAATGTATCGACCGTTTTGGATTGAACTCACCACTTCGTCGTGACGTATGAGGGATTTGGGCCATTTTTTGAAGAACGGGCACTTGCATATTTGCAACGCTTGGATTGCCGACGTTCGAAGAATTGACCGTGACTTTTGTAGTTGGTGTCCGTTTTGGGCCCATAAGTACGTTTCGAAAATGTAGCGACCGTTTTGGATTGAACTCACAACTTCATCGTGACGTATGAGGGATTTGGGCCATTTTTCAAAAATCAAGCACTTGCATATTTAGATTGTCGGCATGCGAAGAATTGAGCGTAACTTTTATAGACGGTGTCCATTTTAGGCCCATAAGTACTTTTCGAAAATGTAGCGATCATTTTGGATTGAACTCACCACTTCGTCGTGAAGTTTGAGGGATTTTGGCCATTTTTCGAAGAACGAGCACTTGCGTATTTGCAATGCTTGGATTGCCGGCGTTCGAAGAATTGAGCGTGACTTTTGCAGTTGGTGTCCGTTTTGGGCCCATAAGTACGTTTCGAAAATGTAGCGACAGTTTTGGATTGAACTCACCGCTTCTTCATGACGTACGATGGATTTAAGCAATTTTTCAAAAAATGAGCACTTGCATATTTGGATTGTCGGCATGAGAAGAATTGAGCGTAACTTTTAGAGACGGTGTCCGTTTTGGGCCCATAAGTACTTTTCGGAAATGTAACGACCATTTTGGATTGAACTCACCACTTCATCGTGACGTATGAGGGATTTGGGCCATTTTTAAAAAAAAAAGCACTTGCATATTTGGATTGTCGGCATGCGAAGAATTAAGCGTAACTTTTACAGACGGTGTCCGTTTTGGGCCCATAAGTACTTTTCGGAAATGTAGCGACCGTTTTGGATTGAACTCACCACTTCGTCGTGACGTATGAGGGATTTGGGCCATTTTTTGAAGAACGAGCACTTGCATATTTGTTACGCTTGGATTGCCGGCGTTCGAAGAATTGAGCGTGACTTTTTTAGGCGGTGTCCGATTTGGGCCCATAAGTACTTTTCGGAAATGTAGCGACCATTTTGGATTGAACTCACAACTTCATCGTAACGTATGAGGGATTTGGGCCATTTTTTGGAAAACAAGCGCTTGCAAATTAAGATTGTCGGCATGCGAAGAATTGAGCGTAACTTTTACATACGGTGTCCGTTTTGGGCCCATAAGTACTTTTCGGAAATGTAGCGACCGTTTTGGATTGAACTCACCACTTCATCGTGACGTATGAGGGATTTGGGCCATTTTTCGAAGAATGAACACTTGCATATTTGCAACGCTTGGGTTGCCGGCGTTCGAAGAATTTAACGTGACTTTTGCAGTCGGTGTCCGTTTTGGGCCTATAAGTACGTTTTGGAAATGTAGCGACCGTTTTTGATTGAACTCACCGATTCTTCATGACGTACGAGGGATTTAAGCAATTTTTCGAAAAATGAGCACTTGCATATTTGGATTGTCGGCATGCGAAGAATTGAGCGTAACTTTTACAGACGGTGTCCGTTTTGGGCCCATAAGTACTTTTCGAAAATGTAGCGACCGTTTTGGATTGAACTCACCACTTCGTTGTGAGGTATGAGGGATTTGGGCCATTTTTCGAAGAACGAGCACTTGCATATTTGCAACGATCGGAATGCCGGCGTTCGAAGAAATGATCGTGACTTTTGATGGCGGTGTCCGATTTGGGCCCATATGTACGTTTCGGAAATGTAGCGGCCGCTTTGGATTGAATTCACCACTTCTTCATGACGTATGAGGGATTTGGGCCATTTTTCGAAAAACAAGCACTTGCATATTTAGAATGTCATCATGCGAAGAATTGTGCGTAACTTTTAGAGACGGTGTCCGTTTTGGGCCCATAAGTACTTTTCGGAAATGTAGCGACCGTTTTGGATTGAACTCACCATTTCATCGTGACGTATGAGGGATTTGGGCCATTTATCGAAGAATGAGCACTTGCGTATTTGCAACGCTTGGATTGCCGGCGTTCGAAGAATTGAGCGTGACTTTTGTAGGCGGCGTCCGTTTTGGGCCCATCTGTACGTTTCGGAAATGTAGCGACCGTTTTGGATTGAACTCACCGCTTCTTCATGACGTACGTGGGATTTAAGCAATTTTTCGAACGACGAGCACTTGCATATTTGGATTGTCGGCATGCGAAGAATTGAGCGTAACTTTTACAGACGGTGTCCGTTT
>NW_019251823.1:15566-32081 GCF_002742605.1 Olea europaea var. sylvestris | reverse complement strand
GTGTCCGTTTTGGGCCCATAAGTACTTTTCGGAAATGTAGTGACCGTTTTGGATTGAACTCACCACTTCATCATGACATTTGAGGGATTTGGGCCATTTATCGAAGAACGAGCACTTGCGTATTTGCAACACTTGGATGGTCGGCGTTCGAAGAATTGAGCGTGACTTTTGCAGTCGGTGTCCGTTTTGGGCCCATAAGTACGTTTCGGAAATGTAGCGACCATTTTGGATTGAACTCACCGCTTCTTCATGACATACGAGGGATTTAAGCAATTTTTCGAACGACGAGCACTTGCATATTTGGATTGTCGGCATGCGAAAAATTGAGCGTAACTTTTACAGACGGTGTCCATTTTGGGCCCATAAGTACTTTTCGGAAATGTAGCGACCGTTTTGGATTGAACTCACCACTTCTCCGTGACGTATGAGGGATTTTGGCCATTTTTCGAATAACGAGCACTTGCGTATTTGCAATGCTTGGATTACCGGCGTTCGAAGAATTGAGCGTGACTTTTGCGGGCGGTGTCCGTTTTGGGCCCATAAGTACGTTTTGGAAATGTAGAGACCGTTTTGGATTGAACTCACCACTTCTTCATGACCTATGATGGATTTAAGCAATTTTTAAAAAAATGAGCACTTGCATATTTGGATTGTCGCCATACGCGGAATTGAGCGTAACTTTTACAGACGGTGTCCGTTTTGGGCCCATAAGTACTTTTTGGAAATGTAGCGACTGTTTTGGATTGAACTCACCATTTCATCGTGACGTATGAGGGATTTGGGCCATTTTTTGAAGAACGAGCACTTGCATGTTTGCAACGCTTGGATTGCCGGCGTTCGAAGAATTGAGCGTGACTTTTGCAGGCGGTGTCGGTTTTGGGCCCATAAGTACGTTTCGGAAATGTTGCGACCGTTTTGGATTGAACTCACCGCTTCTTCATGACGTACGTGGGATTTAAGCAATTTTTCGAACGACGAGCACTTGCATATTTGGATTGTCGACATGCGAAGAATTGAGCGTAACTTTTGCAGACGGTGTCCATTTTGGACCCAGAAGTACATTTCAGAAATGTAGCGACCGTTTTGGATTGAACTCACCACTTCGTCGTGACGTATGAGGGATTTCGGCCATTTTTCGAAGAACGAGCACTTGCATATTACTTCGTCGTGACGTATGAGGGATTTGGGCCATTTTTCAAAAAACAAGCACTTGCATATTTAGATTGTCGGCATGCGAAAAATTGAGCGTAACTTTTATAGACGGTGTCCGTTTTAGGCCCATAAGTACTTTTCGAAAATGTAGCGATCGTTTTGGATTGAACTCACCACTTCGTCATGACGTACGAGGGATTTGGGCCATTTTTCAAAAAACAAGCACTTGCATATTTAGATTGTCGGCATGCGAAAAATTGAGCGTAACTTTTATAGACGGTGTCCGTTTTAGGCCCATAAGTACTTTTCGAAAATGTAGCGATCGTTTTGGATTGAACTCACCACTTCGTCATGACGTACGAGGGATTTGGGCCATTTTTCAAAAAACAAGCACTTGCATATTTAGATTGTCGGCATGCGAAAAATTGAGCGTAACTTTTATAGACGGTGTCCGTTTTAGGCCCATAAGTACTTTTCGAAAATGTAGCGATCGTTTTGGATTGAACTCACCACTTCGTCATGACGTACGAGGGATTTGGGCCATTTTTCAAAAAACAAGCACTTGCATATTTAGATTGTCGGCATGCGAAAAATTGAGCGTAACTTTTATAGACGGTGTCCGTTTTAGGCCCATAAGTACTTTTCGAAAATGTAGCGATCGTTTTGGATTGAACTCACCACTTCGTCATGACGTACGAGGGATTTGGGCCATTTTTCAAAAAACAAGCACTTGCATATTTAGATTGTCGGCATGCGAAAAATTGAGCGTAACTTTTATAGACGGTGTCCGTTTTAGGCCCATAAGTACTTTTCGAAAATGTAGCGATCGTTTTGGATTGAACTCACCACTTCGTCATGACGTACGAGGGATTTGGGCCATTTTTCAAAAAACAAGCACTTGCATATTTAGATTGTCGGCATGCGAAAAATTGAGCGTAACTTTTATAGACGGTGTCCGTTTTAGGCCCATAAGTACTTTTCGAAAATGTAGCGATCGTTTTGGATTGAACTCACCACTTCGTCATGACGTACGAGGGATTTGGGCCATTTTTCAAAAAACAAGCACTTGCATATTTAGATTGTCGGCATGCGAAAAATTGAGCGTAACTTTTATAGACGGTGTCCGTTTTAGGCCCATAAGTACTTTTCGGAAATGTAGCGACCGTTTTGGATTGAACTCACCACTTCGTAGTGAAGTTTGAAGGATTTTGGCAATTTTTCGAAGAACGAGCCCTTGCGTATTTGCAATGCTTGGATTGCCGACGTTCGAAGAATTGAGCGTGACTTTTGCAGACGGTGTCCGTTTTGGGCCAATAAGTACGTTTCGAAAATGTAGCGACCGTTTTGGATTGAACTCACCGCTTCTTCAGGACGTACAACGAATTTAAGCAATTTCTCAAAAAATGAGAACTTGCATATTTGGATTGTCGGCATGCGAAGAATTGAGCGTAACTTTTACAGACGGTGTCCGTTTTGGGCCCGTAAGTAATTTTCGAAAATGTAGCGACCGTTTTGGATTGAACTCACCACTTCGTCATGACGTATGAGGGATTTGGGCGATTTTTTGAAGAACAAGCACGTGCATTTTTGCAACGCTTGGATTGCCGGCGTTCGAAGAATTGAGCGTGACTTTTGCAGGCGTTGTCCGATTTGGGCCCACAAGTACTTTTCGGAAATGCAGCGACCGTTTTGGATTGAACTCACAACTTCATCGTGACGTATGAGGGATTTGGGCCACTTTTTGAAAAACAAGCGCTTGCATATTTAGATTGTCGGCATGCGAAAAATTGAGCGTAACTTTTACATACGGTGTCCGTTTTGGGACCATAAGTACTTTGCGAAAATGTAGCAACCGTTTTGGATTGAACTCACTACTTCGTCGTGACGTATGAGGGATTTCGGCCATTTTTTGAAGAACGAGTACTTGCATATTTGCAATGCTTGGATTGCCGGCGTTCGAAGAATTGAACGTGACTTTTGCAGTCGGTGTCCGTTTTGGGCCCATAAGTACGTTTCGAAAATGTAGCGATCGTTTTGGATTGAACTCACCTCTTCTTCATGACGTACGACGGATTTAATCAATTTTTCAAAAAACGAGCACTTGCATATTTGGATTGTCGGCATGCGAAGAATTGAGCGTAACTTTTACAGACGGTGTCCGTTTTGGGCCCATAAGTACTTTTTGAAAATGTAGCGACCGTTTTGGATTGAACTCACAACTTTGTCGTGACGTATGAGGGATTTGGTCCATTTTTCGAAAAACAAGCACTTGCATATTTGGATTGTCGGCATGCGAAGAATTGTGCGTAACCTTTACAGACGGTGTCCGTTTTGGGCCCATAAGTACTTTTCGAAAATGTAGCGACCGTTTTGGATTGAACTCACCACTTCGTCGTGACGTATGAGGGATTTGGGCCATTTTTCAAAAAACGAGCACTTGCATATTTGCAACGGATTTGGGCCATTTTTCAAAAAACGAGCACTTGCATATTTGCAACGATTGGATTGCCGGCGTTCGAAGAAATGACCGTGACTTTTGCAGGCGGTGTCCGATTTGGGCCCATAAGTACTTTTCGAAAATGTAGGGATCGTTTTGGATTGAACTCACAACTTCATCGTGACGTATGAGGGATTTGGGCCATTTTTCAAAAAACGAGCACTTGCATGTTTGGATTGTCGGCATGCGAAGAATTGAGCGTAAGTTTTATATACGGTGTCCGTTTTGGGGCCATAAGTACTTTTCGGAAATGTAGCGACCATTTTGGATTGAACTCACCACTTCATCGTGATCTACGAGGGATTTTGGCCATTTTTTGAAGAACAAGCACGTACATTTTTGCAACGCTTGGATTGCCGGCGTTCGAAGAATTGAGCGTGACTTTTGCAGGCGGTGTTCGATTTGGGCCCATAAGTACTTTTCGAAAATGTAGCAACCGTTTTGGATTGAACTCACAACTTCATCATGACGTATGAGGGATTTGGGCCGTTTTTTGAAAAACAAGCACTTGCATATTTAGATTGTCGGCATGCGAAGAATTGAGCGTAACTTTTACATACGGTGTCCGTTTTGGGCCCATAAATACTTTTCGGAAATGTAGCGACCGTTTTGGATTGATCTCACCACTTCATCTTGACATATGGGGGATTTTGGCCATTTTTTGACGGACGAGCACATGCATATTTGCAATGCTTGGATTGCCGGCGTTAGAAGATTTGAGCGTGACTTTTGCAAAAGGTGTCCGTTTTGGACCCATAAGTACGTTTCGGAAGTGTAGCGACCGTTTTGGATTGAACTCATCGCTTCTTCATGACGTACGAGGGATTTAAGCCATTTTTCAAACAACGAGCACTTGCATATTTGGATTGTCGGCAAGCGAAGAATTGAGCGTAACTTTTACAGACGGTGTCCGTTTTGGACCCATAAGTACTTTTCGGAAATGTAGCGACCGTTTTGGATTGAACTCACCATTTCGTCGTGACGTATGAGGGATTTGGGCCATTTTTCGAAGACTGAGCACTTGCATATTTGCAACGCCTGGATTGCTGGCGTTCGAAGAATTGAGCGTGACTTTTGCAGGCGGTGTCCGTTTTGGGCCCATATGTACGTTTCGGAAATGTAGCGACCGTTTTGGATTGAACTCACAACTTTGTCGTGACGTATGAGGGATTTGGCCCATTTTTCGAAGAACGAGCACTTGCATATTTGCAACGCTTGGATTGCCGGCGTTCAAAGAATTGAGCGTGACTTTTGCATGCGGTGTCCGTTTTGGGCCCATAAGTACTCTTCGGAAATATAGCGACCGTTTTGGATTGAACTCACCACTTCTTTGTGACGTATGAGGGATTTGGGCCATTTTTCGAAGAACGAGCACTTGCATATTTGCAACGCTTGGATTGCTGGCGTTCGAAGAATTGTGCGTGACTTTTGTAGTCGGTGTTCGTTTTGGGCCCATAAGTACGTTTCGAACATGTAGCGACCGTTTTGGATTGAACTCACTGCTTCTTCATGACATACGACGGATTTAAGCAATTTTCGAACAATGAACACTTGCATATTTCGATTGTCGGCATGCGAATAATTGAGCCTAACTTTTATAAACGGTGTCCGTTTTGGGCCTCTAAGTACTTTTCGGAAATGTAGCGACCGTTTAGGATTGAACTCACAACTTCATCGTGACGTATAAGGGATTTGGGCCATTTTTCGAAAAACAAGCCCTTGCATATTTAGATTGTCGGCATGCGAAGAATTGAGCGTAACTTTTACATACGGTGTCCGTTTTGGGCCTATAAGTACTTTTCGGAAATGTAGCGACCGTTTTGGATTGAACTCTCCACTTCGTCGTGACGTATGAGGGATTTGGGCCATTTTTTGAAGAACGAGCACTTGCATATTTGCAACGCTTGGATTGCCGACGTTCGAAGAATTGACCGTGACTTTTGCAGGCGGTGTCCGTTTTTGGCCCATAAGTACTTTTCGGAAATGTAGCGACCGTTTTAGATTGAACTCACAACAATGTGATTTTGGACGGTTATTACAGGCCCTTCCTTCTCAGATGGCGGAATAGGTAGGGGCGATATCTTTATGTGCAGATGCCACGGACCGAATTGTTTGGAAAATTACTTCGGATGGTGACTTTACCACCAAATCAGCATGGCAACTAGTTCGTTCGGTTCGCCAGTCTCAGGACTCATATCGACTGCTGTGGAGCTCTATCTTGCCTACCACTATTTCATTCTTCTGCTGGAGACTGTGGCAGGATCTCATTCCAGTAGATGTTATTATTCAGAGGAGAATTGGATGTCAATTGGCTTCTCGTTGTCAGTGTTGTTCCGAGATTGAGACCATCAATCATATTTTCACGAGCAGCAGCATCTCCGACCAGGTATGGCCGCACTTTGGAGACATCTTGAGAGGAATGATGCGAAGCATAGAGGTATTCGTATGGTGGCTAGACGTATTATTTGGAGGGTCTACCGCATGATCTCCTTTCTTCATATGGGAGGACTATTCCGAGTTGAGCATTGGCGAGGAGATGTGACACTTGCACCTTTTTTTGGCATTTCTTTGACCCGTCCTCTCCCATCACCACCTATTATGGTTGTTTGGCGCACTCCACCAGTTGGATCTTACAAGATCAACACTGATGGATGGGTCAAAGATGGATTTGCAAGTGGTGGAGGTATCATTAGGGACCACGCAGGATACTGTATCAGGGCATTCTCAGCATCGTATGGCCCATGTTTCATTTTGGAGGCTGAACTCAGAGCCATACTAGATGGGCTTCTATTGGCCAGAGGACTTGGGATTTCAGCTATCTGGCTCGAGGCAGATTCAACATTGGCTATTCACTGCATTACCAAAGGTGGAGGACCATGGTTGATTCAGGGTATTCTTAGACAGATCAGAGACCTCATCTACTTCGATAGAGACACGGTTTCACACATCTACAAAGAAGGCAACCAGGTTGCCGATTCTCTTGCTACAGAAGGCTGGAATCATCGACGCTATCTAGAGTATGGACCACTAGAACTGCCTCGACATATTAGGGCGATAGTGCGGATCGACAGACATGGATTGCCCAGTTTCAGAGGTATGTAATTTAGGCTATTCTTTATTGTATAGGGAAGTAGTACTTCCTCATTTATTGCTTTCATTTATTATATTCATTTGTTGCATCACTGCTTTTTGGAGGTCAGGTTCATGCCCCCCTCCTTCCGTGTATTCTTGATTTTTATGACATAAATATGGTTGGGGAACCCTTAACCCCCATCGACCTTCCTTGGTGGACCCTAAAAAGTCACTAAGGATGTGTGGATATCTTTACCAAAAAAAAAAAAAAAAAACTTCATCGTGACGTATTAGGGATTTAGGCCATTTTTTGAAAAATAAGCACTTGCATATTTAGATTGTTGGCATGCGAAGAATTGAGCGTAACTTTTACATACGGTGTCTGTTTTGGGCCCATAAGTACTTTTCGGAAATGTAGCGACCGTTTTGGATTGAACTCGCAATTTCATCGTGACGTACGAGCAATTTGGGCCATTTTTTGAAGAACGAGCACTTGCTTATTTGCAACGCTTGGATTGCCGAAATTCGAAGAATTGAGCGTGACTTTTGCAGGTGGTGTCCGTTTTGGGCCCATAAGTACGTTTCGGAAATGTAGCGATCGTTTTGGATTGAACTCACAACTTCATCGTGACGTATGAGGGATTTTGGCCATTTTTCAAAAAACAAGCACTTGCATATTTGGATTGTCGGCATGCGAAGAATTGAGCGTAACTTTTACAGACGGTGTCCGTTTTGGACTCATAAGTACTTTTCGAAAATGTAGCGACCGTTTTGGATTGAACTCACCATTTCGTTGTGACATATGAGGGATTTGGGCCATTTTTCGAAGAACGAGCACTTGCATATTTGAAACTCTTGGATTGCCGGCGTTCGAAGAATTGAGCGTGACTTTTGCAGGCGATGTCCGTTTTGGGCCCATAAGTACTTTTCGGAAATGTAGCGACCGTTTCGGATTGAACTCACAACTTCGTCGTGATGTATGAGGGATTTGGGCCATTTTTCGAAGAACGAGCACTTGCATATTTGCAACGCTTGGATTGCCGGCATTCGAAGAATTGAGCGTGACTTTTGCAGGCGATGTCCGTTTTGGGCCCATAAGTACTTTTCGGAAATGTAGCGACCGTTTTGGATTGAACTCACAACTTCATCATGACGTATGAGGGATTTGGGAAATTTTTTGAAAAACAAGCACTTGCATATTTAGATTGTCGGCATGCGAAGAATTGAGCGTAACTTTTACATACGGTGTCCGTTTTGGGCCTATAAATACTTTTCGGAAATGTAGCGACCGTTTTGGATTGATCTCACCACTTCATCTTGACGTAAGGGGGATTTTGGCCATTTTTTGAAGAACGAGCACATGCATATTTGCAACGCTTGGATTGCCGGCATTCGAAGATTTGAGCGTGACTTTTGCGTACGGTGTCCGTTTTGGACCCATAAGTACGTTTCGGAAATGTAGCGACCGTTTTGGATTGAACTCATCGCTTCTTCATGACGTACGAGGGATTTAAGCAATTTTTCGAACAACGAGTACTTGCATATTTGGATTGTCGGCATGCGAAGAATTGAGCGTAACTTTTATAGACGGTGTCCGTTTTAGGCCCATAAGTACTTTTAGGAAATGTAGCGACCGTTTTGGATTGAGCTCACCACTTTGTCGTGACGTTTGAGGGATTTTGGCCATTTTTCGAAGAACGAGCAATTGCGTATTTTCAACGCTTGGATTGCCAGCGTTCGAAGAATTGAGCGTGACTTTTGTAGGCGGTGTCCGTTTTGGGCCCATATGTACGTTTCGGAAATGTAGCGACCGTTTTGGATTGAATTCACCGCTTCTTCATGACGTACGAGGGATTTAAACAATTTTTGTACCAACGAGCACTTGCATATTTGGATTGTCGGCATGCGAAGAATAGAGTGTAACTTTTAGAGACGGTGTCCGTTTTGGGCCCATAAGTACTTTTCGAAAATGTAGCGACCATTTTGGATTGAACTCACCACTTCGTCGTGACGTATGAGGGATTTCGGCCATTTTTCGAAGAACGAGCACTTGCATATTTGCAACGCTTGGATTGCCGGCGTTCGAAGAATTGAGCGTGACTTTTGTAGGCGGTGTCCGTTTTGGGCCCATATGTACGTTTCGGAAATGTAGCGACCGTATTGGATTGAATTCACCGCTTATTGGATTGAATTCACCGCTTCTTCATGACGTACGAGGGATTTAAGCAATTTTTCGAACAACGAGCACTTGCATATTAAGATTGTCGGCATGCGAAGAATTGAGCGTAACTTTTACAGACGGTGTCCGTTTTGGGCCCATAAGTACTTTTCGAAAATGTAGCGACCGTTTTGGATTGAACTCACCGCTTCATCGTGACGTGTGAGGGATTTTGGCCATTTTTCGAAGAACGAGCACTTGCGTATTTGCAACGCTTGGATTGCCGACGTTTGAAGAATTGAGCGTAACTTTTACAGACGGTGTCCGTTTTGGGCCCATAAGTACTTTTTGGAAATGTAGCGACCGTTTTGGATTGAACTCATCACTTCATCATGACGTATGAGGGATTTTGGCCATTTTTCGAAGAACGAGCACTTGCGTATTTGCAATGCTTGGATTGCCGACGTTCGAAGAAATGGGCGTGACTTTTGTAGGCGGTGTCCGTTTTTGGCCCATATGTACGTTTTGAAAATGTAGCGACCTTTTTGGATTGAACTCACCGCTTCATCATGACGTACGAGGGATTTAAACAATTTTTCGAACAACGAGCACTTGCATATTTTGATTGTTGGCAAGCGAAGAATTGGGCGTAACTTTTACAGACGGTGTCCGTTTTGGGCCCATAAGTACTTTTCGGAAATGTAGCGACCGTTTTGGATTGAACTCACCATTTTGTCGTGACGTATGAGGGATTTGGGCCATTTTCGAAGAACGAACACTTTCATGTTTGCAACGCTTGGATTGCCGGCATTCGAAGAATTGAGCGTGACTTTTGTAGGCGGTGTTCGTTTTGGGCCCATAAGTACGTTTCGGAAATGTAGCGACCGTTTTGGAGTGAACTCACCGCTTCTTCATGACGTACGAGGGATTTGGGCCATTTTTCGAAGAACAAGCACTTGCATATTTAGATTGTCGGCATGCGAAGAATTGAGCGTAACTTTTACATACGGTGTCCGTTTTCGGCCCATAAGTACTTTTCCGAAATGTAGCGACCGTTTTGGATTGAACTCACCACTTCGTCGTGACGTGTGAGGGATTTGGGCCATTTTTTGAAGAACGAGCACTTGCAACGCTTGGATTGCCGGGGTTCGAAGAATTGAGCGTGACTTTTGTAGGCGGTGTCCATTTTGGGCCCATATGTACGTTTCGGAAATGTAGCGACCGTTTTGGATTGAACTCACAACTTCATCGTGACGTATGAGGGATTTGGCCCATTTTTCGAAGAACGAGCACTTGCATATTTGCAACACTTGGATTGCCGGCGTTCAAAGAATTGAGCGTGACTTTTGCATGCGGTGTCCGTTTTGGGCCCATAAGTACTCTTCGGAAATATAGCGACCGTTTTGGATTGAACTCACCACTTCTTTGTGACGTATGAGGGATTTGGGCCATTTTTCGAAGAACGAGCACTTGCATATTTGCAACGCTTGGATTGCCGGCGTTCGAAGAATTGTGCGTGACTTTTGTAGTCGGTGTTCATTTTGGGCCCATAAGTACGTTTCGAAAATGTAGCGACCGTTTTGGATTGAACTCACTGCTTCTTCATGACGTACGACGGATTTAAGCAATTTTTTGAACAACGAGCACTTGCATATTTGGATTGTCGGCATGCGAATAATTGAGCCTAACTTTTATAAACGGTGTCCGTTTTGGGCCTCTAAGTACTTTTCGAAAATGTAGCGACCGTTTAGGATTGAACTCACAACTTCATCGTGACGTATAAGGGATTTGGGCCATTTTTCGAAAAACAAGCCCTTGCATATTTAGATTGTCGGCATGCGAAGAATTGAGCGTAACTTTTACATACGGTGTCCGTTTTGGGCCTATAAGTACTTTTCGGAAATGTAGCGACCGTTTTGGATTGAACTCTCCACTTCGTCGTGACGTATGAGGGATTTGGGCCATTTTTTGAAGAACGAGCACTTGCATTTTTGGATTGTCGGCATGCGAAGAATTGAGCGTAACTTTTACAGACGGTGTCCGTTTTGGACTCATAAGTACTTTTCGAAAATGTAGCGACCATTTTTGGATTGAACTCACCATTTCGTCGTGACATATGAGGGATTTGGGCCATTTTTCGAAGAACGAGCACTTGCATATTTGCAACTCTTGGATTGCCGGCGTTCAAAGAATTGAGCGTGACTTTTGCAGGCGGTGTCCATTTTGGGCCCATAAGTACTTTTCGGAAATGTAGCGACCGTTTCGGATTGAACTCACAACTTCGTCGTGATGTATGAGGGATTTGGGCCATTTTTTGAAGAACGAGCACTTGCATATTTGCAACGCTTGGATTGCCGGCGTTCGAAGAATTGAGCGTGACTTTTGCTGGCGGTGTCCGTTTTGGGCCCATAAGTACATTTCGGAAATGTATCGACCGTTTTGGATTGAACTCACAACTTCATCGTGACGTATGAGGGATTTGGGCCGTTTTTTGAAAAACAAGCACTTGCATATTTAGATTGTCGGCATGCGAAGAATTGAGCGTAACTTTTACATACGGTGTCCGTTTTGGGCCCATAAATACTTTTCGGAAATGTAGCGACCGTTTTGGATTGATCTCACCACTTCATCTTGACGTATGGGGGATTTTGGCCTTTTTTTGAAGAACGAGCACATGCATATTTGCAACGCTTGGATTGCCGGCGTTCGAAGATTTGAGCGTGACTTTTGCATACGGTGTCCGTTTTGGACCCATAAGTACGTTTCGGAAATGTAGCGACCGTTTTGGATTGAACTCATCGCTTCTTCAT
Organism: Olea europaea var. sylvestris; assembly: GCF_002742605.1. Classification (NCBI taxonomy): domain Eukaryota; kingdom Viridiplantae; phylum Streptophyta; class Magnoliopsida; order Lamiales; family Oleaceae; genus Olea; species Olea europaea. The sequence goes on along the minus strand of NW_019251823.1, from coordinate 20,392 downwards.
GACGTACGAGGGATTTAAGCAATTTTTCGAACAACGAGTACTTGCATATTTGGATTGTCGGCATGCGAAGAATTGAGCGTAACTTTTATAGACGGTGTCCGTTTTAGGCCCATAAGTACTTTTAGGAAATGTAGCGACCGTTTTGGATTGAGCTCAGCACTTTGTCGTGACGTTTGAGGGATTTTGGCCATTTTTCGAAGAACGAGCACTTGCGTATTTGCAACGCTTGGATTGTCGGCGTTCGAAGAATTGAGCGTGACTTTTGTAGGCGGTGTCCGTTTTGGGCCCATATGTACGTTTCGAAAATGTAGCGACTGTTTTGGATTGAATTCACCGCTTCTTCATGACGTACGAGGGATTTAAGCAATTTTTCGAACAACGAGCACTTGCATATTTGGATTGTCGGCATGCGAAGAATTGAGCGTAACTTTTATAGACCGTGTCCGTTTTGGGCCCATAAGTACTTTTCGGAAATGTAGCGACCGTTTTGGATTGAACTCACCATTTCGTCGTGACGTATGAGGGATTTGGGCCATTTTTCGAAGAACGAACACTTTCGTGTTTGCAACGCTTGGATTGCCGACATTCGAAGAATTGAGCGTGACTTTTGTAGGCGGTGCTCGTTTTGGGCCCATAAGTACGTTTCGGAAATGTAGCGACCGTTTTGGAGTGAACTCACCGCTTCTTCATGACGTACGAGGGATTTGGGCCATTTTTCGAAAAACAAGCACTTGCATATTTAGATTGTCGGCATGCGAAGAATTGAGCGTAACTTTTACATACGGTGTCCGTTTTCGGCCCATAAGTACTTTTCGGAAATGTAGCGACCGTTTTGGATTGAACTCACCACTTCGTCGTGACGTATGAGGGATTTGGGCCATTTTTTGAAGAACGAGCACTTGCAACGCTTGGATTGCCGGTGTTCGAATAATTGAGCGTGACTTTTGCAGGCGGTGTCCGTTTTGGGCCCATAAGTACATTTCGGAAATGTAGCGACCGTTTTGGATTGAACTCACAACTTCATCATGACGTATGAGGGATTTGGGCCATTTTTTGAAAAACAAGCACTTGCATATTTAGATTGTCGGCATGCGAAGAATTGAGCGTAACCTTTACATACGGTGTCCGTTTTGGGCCCATAATTACTTTTCGAAAATGTAGCGACTATTTTGGATTGAACTCACCATTTCATCGTGACGTATGAGGGATTTGGGCCATTTTTCGAAGAACGAGCACTTGCAACGCTTGGATTGTCGGCGTTCGAATAATTGAGCGTGACTTTTACAGGCGGTGTCCGTTTTGGGCCCATAAGTACATTTCGGAAATGTAGCGACCGTTTTGGATTGAACTCACAACTTCATCATGATGTATGAGGGATTTGGGCCATTTTTCAAAAAACAAGCACTTGCATATTTAGATTGTCGGCATGCGAAGAATTGTGCGTAACTTTTGCAGACGGTGTCCGTTTTGGGCCCATAAGTACTTTTCGAAAATGTAGCGACCGTTTTGGATTGAACTCACCATTTCATCGTGACGTATGAGGGATTTGGGCCATTTTTCGAAGAACGAGCACTTGCAACGCTTGGATTGTCGGCGTTCGAATAATTGAGCGTGACTTTTGCAGGCGGTGTCCGTTTGGGCCCATAAGTACATTTCGGAAATGTAGCGACCGTTTTGGATTGAACTCACAACTTCATCATGACGTATGAGGGATTTGGGCCATTTTTTGAAAAACAAGCACTTGCATATTTAGATTGTCGGCATGCGAAGAATTGAGTGTAACCTTTACGTACGGTGTCCGTTTTGGGCCCATAAGTACTTTTCGAAAATGTAGCGACTGTTTTGGATTGAACTCACCATTTCATCGTGACGTATGAGGGATTTGGGCCATTTTTCGAAGAACGAGCACTTGCAACGCTTGGATTGTCGGCGTTCGAATATTTGAGCGTGACTTTTGCAGGCGGTGTCCGTTTTCGGCCCATAAGTACATTTCGAAAATGTAGCGACCGTTTTGGATTGAACTCACAACTTCATCATGATGTATGAGGGATTTGGGCCATTTTTCAAAAAACAAGTACTTGCATATTTAGATTGTCGGCATGCGAAGAATTGAGCGTAACTTTTATAGACGGTGTCCGTTTTAGGCCCATAAGTACTTTTAGGAAATGTAGAGACCGTTTTGGATTGAGCTCACCACTTCGTCGTGACGTTTGAGGGATTTTGGCCATTTTTCGAAGAACGAGCACTTGCGCATTTGCAACGCTTGGATTGCCGGCGTTCGAAGAATTGAGCGTGACTTTTGCAGTCGGTGTCCGTTTTGGGCCCATAAGTACGTTTCGGAAATGTGGCGACCGTTTTGGATTGAACTCACCGCTTCTTCATGACGTACGAGGGATTTAAGCAATTTTTTGAACAACGAGCACTTGCATATTTGGATTGTCGGCATGCGAAGAATTGAGCGTAACTTTTAGAGACGGTGTCCATTTTGGGCCCATAAGTACTTTTCGGAAATGTAGCGACCGTTTTGGATTGAACTCACCATTTCATCGTGACGTATGAGGGATTTGGGCCATTTATCAAAGAACGAGCACTTGCGTATTTGCAACGCTTCGATTTGCCGGCGTTCGAAGAATTGAGCGTGACTTTTGTAGGCGGTGTCCGCTTTGGGCCCATATGTACATTTCGGAAATGTAGCGACCGTTTTGGATTGAACTCACCGCTTCTTCATGACGTACGACGGATTTAAGCAATTTTTCGAACGACGAGCACTTGCATATTTGGATTGTCGGCATGCAAAGAATTGAGCGTAACTTTTACAGACGGTGTCCGTTTTGGGCCCATAAGTACTTTTCAGAAATGTAGCGACCGTTTTGGATTGAACTCACCATTTCGTCGTGACGTATGAGGGATTTGGGCCATTTTTCGAAGAACGAACACTTGCGTGTTTGCAACGCTTGGATTGCCGGCATTCGAAGAATTGAGCGTGACTTTTGTAGGCGGTGTCCGTTTTGGGCCCATAAGTACGTTTCGGAAATGTAGCGACCGTTTTGGATTGAACTCACAACTTCATCAAGACGTATGAGGGATTTGGGCCATTTTTCGAAAAACAAGCACTTGCATATTTAGATTGTCGGAATGCGAAGAATTGAGCGTAACTTTTACATACGGTGTCCGTTTCGGCCCAAAAGTACTTTTCGGAAATGTAGCGACCGTTTTGGATTGAACTCACCACTTTGTCATGACGTATGAGCGATTTCGGCCATTTTTCGAAGAACGAGCACTTGCATATTTGCAACGCTTGGATTGCCGGCGTTCGAAGAATTGAGCGTGACTTTTGTAGGCGGTGTCCGTTTTGGGCCCATAAGTACATTTCGGAAATGTAGCGACCGTTTTGGAGTGAACTCAATGCTTCGTCATGACGCACGAGGGATTTGGGCCATTTTTCGAAAAACAAGCACTTGCATATTTAGATTGTCGACATGCGAAGAATTGAGCGTAACTTTTACATACGGTGTCCGTTTTCGGCTCATAAGTACTTTTCGGAAATGTAGCGACCGTTTTGGATTGAACTCACCATTTCATCGTGACGCATGAGGGATTTGGGCCATTTATCAAAGAACGAGCACTTGCGTATTTGCAACGCTTGGATTGCCGACGTTCGAAGAATTGAGCGTGACTTTTATTAGCGGTTTCCGTTTTGGGCCCATAAGTACATTTCGAAAATATAGCGACCGATTTTGATTAAACTCACCACTTCTTCATGACGTACAAGGGATTTAAGCAACTTTTCGAAAAATGAGCAATTGCATATTTGGATTGTCGGCATGCGAAGAATTGAGCGTAACCTTTACAGACGGTGTCCGTTTTGGGACCATATGTACTTTTCGGAAATGTAGCGATCGTTTTGAATTGAACTCACAACTTCGTCGTGACGTATGAGGGATTTTGGCCATTTTTCGAAGAACGAGCACTTGCGTATTTGCAACGCTTGGATTGCCGGTGTTCGAAGAATTGAGCCTGACTTTTGGAGGCGGTGTCCGTTTTGGGCCCGTAAGTACGTTTCGGAAATTTAGCGACCGTTTTGGAATGAACTCACTGCTTCTTCATGACGTGCGATGGATTTAAGCAATTTTTCGAACAACGAGCACTTGCATATTTGGATTGTCGACATGCGAAGAATTGAGCGTAACTTTTTACAGACGGTGTCCGTTTTGGGCCCATAAGTACGTTTCGAAAATGTAGCGACCGTTTTGGATTTAACTCACCGCTTCTTCATGACGTAAGACGGATTTAAGCAATTTTTCAAAAAATGAGCACTTGCATATTTGGATTGTCGGCATGCGAGGAATTGAGCGTAACTTTTACAGACGGTGTCCGTTTTGGGCCCATAAGTACTTTTCAGAAATGTAGCGACCGTTTTGGATTAAACTCACCAATTCGTCATGACGCATGAGGGATTCGGGCCATTTTTTGAAGAACGAGCACTTGCATATTTGCAACGCATGGATTGCCGACGTTCGAAGAATTGAGCGTGACTTTTGCAGGCGGTGTCCGATTTAGGCCCATAAGTACTTTTTGGAAATGTAGCGACCGTTTTGGATTGAACTCACAACTTCATCGTGACGTATGGGGGATTTGGGAAATTTTTTGAAAAACAAGCACTTGCATATTTAGATTGTATGCATTCGAAGAATTGAGCGTAACTTTTACATACGGTGTCCGTTTTGGGCCCATAAGTACTTTTCAAAAATGTAGCGACCGTTTTGGATTGAACTCACCACTTCGTCGTGACGTATGAGGGATTTGGGCCATTTTTCGAAGAACGA
>NW_019251823.1:8996-15236 GCF_002742605.1 Olea europaea var. sylvestris | reverse complement strand
CGAAGAATTGAGCGTAACTTTTACAGACAGTGTCCGTTTTGGGCCCATAAGTACTTTTCGAAAATGTAGCGACCCTTTTGGATTGAACTCACCACTTTGTCATGACGTATGAGGGATTTGGGCCATTTTTCGAAGAACGAGCACTTGCATATTTGCAACGATTGGATTGTCGACGTTCGAAGAAATGACCCTGACTTTTGATGGCGGTGTCCGATTTGGGCCCATAAGTACTTTTCGAAAATGTAGCGATCGTTTTGGATTGAACTCACAACTTCATCGTGGCGTATGAGGGATTTGGGCCATTTTTTGAAAAACAGGCACTTGCATATTTAGATTGTCGGCATGCGAAGAATTGAGCGTAACTTTTACATACGGTGTCCGTTTTGGGCCCATAAGTACTTTTCCGAAATGTAGCGACCGTTTTGGATTGAACTCACCACTTCGTCGTGACGTATGAGGGATTTGGGCCATTTTTCGAAGAACGAGCACTTCCATATTTGCAACGCTTGGATTGCCGGCGTTCAAAGAATTGACCGTGACTTTTGTTGTCGGTGACCGTTTTGGGCCCATAAGTACGTTTCGAAAATGTAGCGACCGTTTTGGATTGAACTCACCGCTTCTTCATGACGTACGATGGATTTAAGCAATTTTTCGAACAACGAGCACTTGCATATTTGGATTGTCGGCATGCGAAGAATTGAGCGTAACTTTTACAGACGGTGTCCGTTTTGGGCCCATAAGTACTTTTCGGAAATGTAGCGACCATTTAGGATTGAACTCACAACTTCATCGTGACGTATGAGGGATTTGGGCCATTTTTCGAAAAATGAGCACTTGCATATTTGGATTGTTGGCATGCGAAGAATTGAGCGTAACTTTTACAGATGGTGTCCGTTTTGGGCCCATAAGTACTTTTCGAAAATATAGCGACCGTTTTGGATTGAACTCACCATTTCGTCATGACGTATGATGGATTTGGGCCATTTTTCAAAGAACGAGCACTTGCATATTTGCAAAGCCTGGATTCCCGGCGTTCGATGAATTGAGCGTGACTTTTGCAGTCGGTGTCCGTTTTGGGCCCATAAGTACTTTTCGGAAATGTAGCGACCGTTTTAGATTGAACTCACAACAATGTGATTTTGGACGGTTATTACAGGCCCTTCCTTCTCACATGGCGGAATAGGTAGGGGCGATATCTTTATGTGCAGATGCCACGGACCGAATTGTTTGGAAAATTACTTCGGATGGTGACTTTACCACCAAATCAGCATGGCAACTAGTCCGTTCGGTTCGCCAGCCTCAGGACTCATATCGACTGCTGTGGAGCTCTATCTTGCCTACCACTATTTTATTCTTCTGCTGGAGACTGTGGCAGGATCTCATTCCAATAGATGTTGTTATTCAGAGGAGAATTGGATGTTAATTGGCTTCTCGTTATCAGTGTTGTTTCGAGATTGAGACCATCAATCATATTTTCACGAGCAGCAGCATCTCCGACCAGGTATGGCAGCACTTTGGAGACATCTTTCAGATACCTATGACTTCAGGGGAGGGGGTCAGACAGAGGTTCCAGAGATGGCGGTATTCTGGACAGCACGTTTACCGTGGACACATTCGTATTATCATTCCTCTACTGATATTTTGGTTTCTATGGACTGAGAGGAATGATGCAAAGCATAGAGGTATTCGTATGGTGGCCAGACGTATTATTTGGAGGGTCTACCGCATTATCTCCTTTCTTCATATGGGAGGACTATTCCGAGTTGAGCATTGGCGAGGAGATGTGACACTTGCACCTTTTTTTGGCATTTCTTTGACCCGTCCTCTCCCACCACCACCTATTATGGTTGTTTGGCGCACTCCACCAGTTGGATCTTACAAGATCAACACTGATGGATGCGTCAAAGATGGATTTGCAAGTGGTGGAGGCATCATTAGGGACCACGCAGGATACTGTATCAGGGCATTCTCAGCATCGTATGGCCCATGTTTCATTTTGGAGGCTGAACTCAGAGCCATACTAGATGGGCTTCTATTGGCCAGAGGACTTGGGATTTCAGCTATCTGGCTCGAGGCAGATTCAACATTGGCTATTCACTGCATTACCAAAGGTGGAGGACCATGGTTGATTCAGGGTATTCTTAGACAGATCAGAGACCTCATCTACTTCGATAGAGACACGGTTTCACACATCTGCAGAGAAGGCAACCAGGTTGCCGATTCTCTTGCTACAGAAGGCTGGAATCATCGGCGCTATCTAGAGTATGGACCACTAGAACTGCCTCGACATATTAGGGCGATAGTGCAGATCGACACACATGGATTGCCCAGTTTCAGAGGTTCGTAATTTAGGCTATTCTTTATTGTATAGGGAAGTAGTACTTCCTCATTTATTGCTTTCATTTATTATATTCATTTGTTGCACCACTGCTTTTTGGAGGTCAGGTTCATGCCCCCCTCCTTCCGTGTATTCTTGATTTTTTTGAAATAAATATGGTTGGGGAACCCTTAACCCCCATCGACCTTGCTTGGTGGACCCTAAAAAGTCACTAAGGATGTGTGGATGTCTTTACCAAAAAAAGAAAAAAAAAGAAAAACTTCATCGTGACGTATGAGGGATTTGGGCCATTTTTTGAAAAACAAGCACTTGCATATTTAGATTGTTGGCATGCAAAGAATTGAGCGTAACTTTTATATACGGTGTCCGTTTTGGGCCCATAAGTACTTTTCGGAAATGTAGCGACCGTTTTGGATTGAACTCGCCATTTCATCGTGATGTATGAGCGATGTGGGCCATTTTTCGAAGAACGAGCACTTGCTTATTTGCAACGCTTGGATTGTCGGAATTCGAAGAATTGAGCGTGACTTTTACAGGTGGTGTTCGTTTTGGGCCCATAAGTACTTTTCGAAAATGTAGCGACCGTTTTGGATTGAACTCGCCATTTCATCGTGATGTATGAGCGATGTGGGCCATTTTACAAAGAACGAGCACTTGCTTATTTGCAACGCTTGGATTGCCGGAATTCGAAGAATTGAGCATGACTTTTACAGGTAGTGTCCGTTTTGGGCCCATAAGTACTTTTCTGAAATGTAGCGACCGTTTTCGATTGAACTCACAACTTCATCGTGACGTATGAGGGATTTGGGCCATTTTTCAAAAAACAAACACTTGCATATTTGGATTGTTGGTATGCGAAGAATTGAGCGTAACTTTTACAAACGGTGTCCGTTTTGGACTCATAAGTACTTTTCGGAAATGTAGCGACCGTTTTGGATTGAACTCACCATTTCATCGTGACATATGAGGGATTTGGGACATTTTTTGAAGAACGAGCACTTGCATATTTGCAACTCTTGGATTGCCGACGCTCAAAGAATTGAGCGTGACTTTTGCAGGCGGTGTCCGTTTTGGGCCCATAAGTACTTTTCGGAAATGTAGCGACCGTTTCGGAATGAACTCACAACTTCGTCGTGATGTATGAGGGATTTGGGCCATTTTTCGAAGAACGAGCACTTGCATATTTGCAACGCTTGGATTGCCGGCGTTCGAAGAATTGAGCATGACTTTTGCTGGCGGTGTCCGATTTGGGCCCATAAGTACTTTTCGGAAATGTAGCGACCGTTTTGGATTGAACTCACAACTTCATCATGACGTATGAGGGATTTGGGACATTTTTTGAAAAACAAGCACTTGCATATTTAGATTGTCGGCATACGAAGAATTGAGCGTAACTTTTACATACGGTGTCCGTTTTGGGCCCATAAGTCCTTTTCGAAAATGTAGCGACCGTTTTGGATTGAACTCACCATTTCATCGTGACGTATGAGGGATTTGGGCCATTTTTCGAAGAAGGAGCACTTGCAACGCTTGGATTGTCGGCGTTCGAATAATTGAGCGTGACTTTTGCAGGCGGTGTCCGTTTTGGGCCCATAAGTACATTTCGGAAATGTAGCGACCGTTTTGGATTGAACTCACAACTTTATCATGATGTATGAGGGATTTGGGCCATTTTTCAAAAAACAAGCACTTGCATATTTAGATTGTCGGCATGCGAAGAATTGAGCGTAAATTTATAGACGGTGTCCGTTTTAGGCCCATAAGTACTTTTAGGAAATGTAGCGACCGTTTTGGATTGAACTCACCACTTCGTCGTGACGTTTGAGGGATTTTGGCCATTTTTCGAAGAACGAGCACTTGAGTATTTGCAACGCTTGGATTGCCGACGTTCGAAGAATTGAGCGTGACTTTTGCAGTCGGTGTCCGTTTTGGGCCCATAAGTACGTTTCAGAAATGTAGCGACTGTTTTGGATTGAACTCACCGCTTCTTCATGACGTACGAGGGATTTAAGCAATTTTTCGAACAACGAGCACTTGCATATTTGGATTGTCGGCATGCGAAGAATTGAGTGTAACTTTTACAGACGGTGTTCGTTTTGGGCCCATAATTACTTTTTGAAAATGTAGCGACCGGTTTGGATTGAACTCACCATTTCATCGTGACGTATGAGGGATTTGGGCCACTTTTTGAAGAACGAGTACTTGCGTATTTGCAACGCTTGGATTGCCGGCGTTCGAAGAATTGAGCGTGACTTTTGCAGTCGGTGTCCGTTTTGGGCCCAAAAGTACGTTTCGAAAATGTAGCGACCGTTTTGGATTGAACTCACCGCTTCTTCATGACGTACGAGGGATTTAAGCAATTTTTCGAACAACGAGCACTTGAATATTTGGATTGTCGACATGCGAAGAACTGAGCGTAACTTTTACAGACAGTGTCCGTTTTGGGCCCATAAGTACTTTTCGAAAATGTAGCGACCGTTTTGGATTGAACTCACCATTTCATCGTGACGTATGAGGGATTTGGGCCATTTTCCAAAGAACGAGTACTTGCGTATTTGCAACGCTTGGATTGCCGGCGTTCGAAGAATTGAGCGTGACTTTTGTAGGCGGTGTCCGATTTGGGCCCATATGTACGTTTCGGAAATGTAGCGACCGCTTTGGATTGAATTCACCGCTTCTTCATGACGTACGAGGGATTTAAGCAATTTTTCGAACAACGAGCACCTGCATATTTGGATTGTCGGCATGCGAAGAATTGAGCGTAACTTTTAGAGACGGTGTCCATTTTGGGCCCATAAGTACTTTTCGGAAATGTAGCGACCGTTTTGGATTGAACTCACCATTTCATCGTGACCTATGAGGGATTTGGGCCATTTATCGAAGAACGAGCACTTGCGTATTTGCAACGCTTGGATTGCCAGCGTTCGAAGAATTGAGCGTGACTTTTGTAGGTGGTGTCCGTTTTGGGCCCATATGTACGTTTCGAAAATGTAGCGACCGTTTTGGATTGAACTCACCGCTTCTTCATGACGTACGAGGGATTTAACCAATTTTTCGTACAACGAGCACTTGCATATTTGGATTGTCGGCATGCGAAGAATTGAGCGTAACTTTTACAGACGGTGTCCGTTTCGGGCCCATAAGTACTTTTCGAAAATGTAGCGACCGTTTTGGATTGAACTCACCACTTCGTCGTGACGTATGAGGGATTTTGGCTATTTTTCGAAGAACGAGAACTTGCGTATTTACAACGCTTGGATTGCCGGCGTTCGAAGAATTGAGCGTGACTTTTGTAGGCGGTGTCCGTTTTGGGTCCATAATTACATTTCGGAAATGTAGCGACCGTTTTGGATTGAACTCACCGCTTCTTCATGACGTACGGGGGATTTAAGCAATTTTTCGAACAACGAGCACTGGCATATTTGGATTGTCGGCATGCGAAGAATTGAGCGTAACTTTTACAGACGGTGTCTGTTTTGGGCCCATAAGTACTTTTTGGAAATGTAGCGACCGTTTTAGATTGAACTCACCATTTCATCGTGACGTATGAGGGATTTTGGCCATTTTTCGAAGAACGAGCACTTGCGTATTTGCAACGCTTGGATTGCGGCATTCGAAGAATTGAGCGTGACTTTTGTAGGCGGTGTCCGTTTTGGGTCCATAAGTACGTTTCGGAAATGTAGCGACCGTTTTGGAGTGAACTCACCGCTTCTTCATGGCGGACGAGGGATTTGGGCCATTTTTCGAAAAACAAGCACTTGCATATTTAGTTTGTCGGCATGCGAAGAATTGAGCGTAACTTTTACATACGGTGTCCGTTTTCGGCGCATAAGTACTTTTCGGAAATGTAGCGACCGTTTTTGATTGAACTCACCACTTCGTCGTGACGTATGAGGGATTTT
>NW_019251823.1:8316-8622 GCF_002742605.1 Olea europaea var. sylvestris | reverse complement strand
TGAGGGATTTTGGCCATTTTTCGAAGAACGAGCACTTGCGTATTTGCAACGCTTGGATTGCCGACGTTCGAAGAATTGAGCGTGACTTTTGCAAGCGGTTTTCGTTTTGGGCCCATAAGTACATTTCGAAAATGTAGCGACCGTTTTTGATTAAACTCACCTCTTCTTCATGACGTACGAGGGATTTAACAAATTTTTCGAAAAACGAGCAATTGCATATTTGGATTGTCGGCATGCGAAGAATTGAGCGTAACTTTTACAGACGGTGTCCGTTTCGGGCCCATAAGTACTTTTCAAAAATGTAGC
>NW_019251823.1:0-5461 GCF_002742605.1 Olea europaea var. sylvestris | reverse complement strand
CTTCAAAATCGTGGCCAAGGTCCCCTTTTATAGGCAAAGAAACATCCAAAATTCAAGTAGGCAATGCAACTTGTTTCTGTCCAGCTTCAAGACAGCTGGAACATGCAACTTGATGCCAATTTTCAGATATATTTTGCAGCGAATTTGGACTTATGATCAACAGATAAATTATTACCACTTGAGTTAGCTTTCCATTGGTTCAAATATCAGGTTCATTGGATCTATATAACTCCAGATATGACAAAAACAATAAGTGCTGCTTCACAGGTAAAGCTGTATCCGGCAGGTAACAAGCTGGACTTTGCACGGTAATTTTAGCTGCTTTGTGATACGAATTTGACTTCTTCCAAAACATGAAAGTTGTAGAAACGTGCCTTTTCCTTCCAACTCAACTTGAATCACCTCGATCCAATGTATGAACCTCAAGTTATGATTATTTTACCAACAGCTGCTTCTTGCTTGAGACAGTCACTATTTTTGACTTTTCAACTTTATTTTCATCCACTTCCTCCACTTGTTCTAATTTGGAAATACAAGTGAAATACATCAAATAGATACTCTTTCAAATGTATAATACTCATGCCACCATGTATGTAAATACATATTTCAATTAATTGCATTTTTAACCATGTATTTATGGAAATTGAATTTACGGCAAGAGAATTGAAATTAAAGACTAACATTAGTGTTTTTAAACAAAGTGAATGTAAAATGCCTTGTAAATGATATATCTTTGAAGAACTTTTAGACACTAATCAGCGACCGTTTTGGATTGAACTCACCACTTCATCGTGACGTATGAGGGATTTTGGCCATTTTTCGAAGAACGAGCACTTCCGTATTTGCAACGCTTGGATTGCCGGCGTTCGAAGAATTGAGCGTGACTTTTGTAGGCGGTGTCCGTTTTGGGCCCGTAAGTACGTTTCGGAAATGTAGCGACCGTTTTGGATTGAACTCACCGCTTCTTCATGACGTACGATGGATTTAAGCAATTTTTCGAACAACGAGCACTTGCATATTTGGATTGTCGGCATGCGAAGAATTGAGCGTAACTTTTTACAGACGGTGTCCGTTTTGGGTCCATAAGTACTTTTCGGAAATGTAGCGACCGTTTTGGATTGAACTCACCATTTCATCGTGACGTATGAGGGATTTGGGCCATTTTTCGAAGAACGAGCACTTACATATTTGCAACGCTTGGATTGCCGACGCTCGAAGAATTGAGCGTGACTTTTGTAGGCGGTGTCCGTTTTGGGCCCATATGTACGTTTCGGAAATGTAGCGACCGTTTTGGATTGAACTCACCGCTTCTTCATGATGTACGAGGGATTTAAGCAATTTTTCAAACAACGAGCACTTGCATATTTGGATTGTCGGCATGCGAAGAATTGAGCGTAACTTTTACAGATGATGTCCATTTTAGGCCCATAAGTACTTTTCGAAAATGTAGCGACCGTTTTGGATTGAACTCACCACTTCGTCGTGACGTATGAGGGATTTTGGCCATTTTTTGAATAACGAGCACTTGCGTATTTGCAACGCTTGGATTGCCGGCGTTTGAAGAATTGAGCGTGACTTTTACGGGGGGTGTCCGTTTCGGGCCCATAAGTACGTTTCGGAAATGTAGCGACCGTTTTGGATTGAACTCACCACTTCTTCATGGCGTACGAGGGATTTAAGCAATTTTTCGAACAACGAGCACTTGCATATTTGGATTGTCGGCATGCGAAGAATTGAGCGTAACTTTTACAGACGGTTTCCGTTTTGGGCCCATAAGTACTTTTCGAAAATGTAGCGACCGTTTTGGATTGAACTCACCACTTCGTCGTGATGTACGAGGGACTTTTGCCATTTTTCGAAGAACGAGTACTTGCGTATTTGCAACGCTTGGATTGCCGGCGTTCGAAGAATTGAGCGTGACTTTTGCAAGCGGTTTTCGTTTTGGGCCCATAAGTACATTTCGGAAATGTAGCGACCGTTTTTTATTAAACTCACCTCTTCTTCATGACGTACGAGGGATTTAAGCAATTTTTCGAAAAACGAGCAATTGCATATTTGGATTGTCGGCATGCGAAGAATTGAGCGTAACTTTTACAGACGGTGTCCGTTTTGGGCCCATAAGTACTTTTTGGAAATGTAGCGACCATTTTGGATTGAACTCACCACTTCGTCGTGACGTATGAGGGATTTTGGCCATTTTTTGAAGAACGAGCACTTGCGTATTTGCAACGCTTGGATTGCCGACGTTCGAAGAATTGAGCGTGACTTTTGCAGTCGGTATCCGTTTTGGGCCCATAAGTACGTTTCGGAAATGTAGCGACCATTTTTGACTAAACTCACCACTTCTTCATGACGTACGAGGGATTTAAGCAATTTTTCGAAAAATGAGCAATTGCATATTTGGATTGTCGGCATGCGAAGAATTGAGCGTAACTTTTACAGACGGTGTCCATTTTGGGCCATAAGTACTTTTCGAAAATGTAGCGATCATTTTGAATTGAACTCACCACTTCGTCATGACGTATGAGGGATTTTCGCCATTTTTCGAAGAACGAGCACTTGCGTATTTGCAACGCTTGGATTGCTGGCGTTCGAAGAATTGAGCGTGACTTTTGTAGGCGGTGTCCGTTTTGGGCCCGTAAGTACGTTTCGGAAATGTAGCGACCGTTTTGGATTGAATTCACCGCTTCTTCATGACGTACGATGGATTTAAGCAATTTTTCGAACAACGAGCAATTGCATATTTGGATTGTCGGCATGCAAAGAATTGAGCGTAACTTTTTACAGACGGTGTCCGTTTTGGGCCCATATGTACTTTTCGTAAATGTAGCGACCGTTTTGGATTGAACTCACCATTTCGTCGTGACGTGTGAGGGTTTTGGCCATTTTTCGAAGAACGAGCACTTGCGTATCTGCAACGCTTGGATTGCCGACGTTCGAAGAATTGAGCGTGACTTTTGTAGGCGGTGTCAGTTTTGGGCTCATAAGTACGTTTCGGAAATGTAGCGATCGTTTTGGATTGAACTCACTGCTTCTTCATGACGTACGAGGGATTTAAGCAATTTTTCGAACAACGAGCACTTGCATATTTGGATTGTCGGCATGCGAAGAATTGAGCGTAACTTTTACAGACGGTGTCCGTTTTGGGCCCAAAAGTACTTTTCGGAAATGTAGCGACTGTTTTGGATTGAACTCACCATTTCATCGTGACGTATGAGGGATCTGGGCCATTTTTCGAAGAACGAGCACTTGCATATTTGCAACGCTTGGATTGCCGACGTTCGAAGAATTGAGCGTGACTTTTGTAGGCGGTGTCCGTTTTGGGCCCATATTTACGTTTCGGAAATGTAGCGACTGTTTTGGATTGAACTCACCACTTCCTCATGATGTACGAGGGATTTAAGCAATTTTTCGAACAACGAGCACTTGCATATTTGGATTGTCGGCATGCGAAGAATTGAGCGTAACTTTTACAGACGGTGTCCGTTTCGGGCCCATAAGTACTTTTCGAAAATGTAGCGACCGTTTTGGATTGAACTCACCACTTCTCCGTGACGTATGAGGGATTTTGGCCATTTTTCGAATAACGAGCACTTACGTATTTGCAATGCTCGGATTGCGGGCGTTCGAAGAATTGAGCGTGACTTTTGCGGGCGGTGTCCGTTTTGGGCCCATAAGTACGTTTCGGAAATGTAGCGACCGTTTTGGATTGAACTCACCGCTTCTTCATGACGTACGAGGGATTTAAGCAATTTTTGGAACAACGAGCACTTGCATATTTGGATTGTCGGCATGCGAAGAATTGAGCGTAACTTTTACAGATGGTGTCCGTTTTGGGCCCATAAGTAATTTTCGGAAATGTAGAAACCGTTTTGGATTGAACTCACCATTTCATCGTTACGTATGAGGGATTTGGGCCATTTTTCAAAGAACGAGCACTTCCATATTTGCAACGCTTGGATTGCCGACGTTAGAAGAATTGAGCGTGACTTTTGTAGGCAGTGTCCGTTTTGGGTCCATATGTGCGTTTCGGAAATGTAGCGACCGTTTTGGATTGAACTCACCGCTTCTTCATGACGTACGAGGGATTTAAACAATTTTTCGAACAACGAGCACTTGCATATTTGGATTGTCGGCATGCGAAGAATTGAGCGTAACTTTTACAGACGGTGTCCATTTTGGGCCCATAAGTACTTTTCGGAAATGTAGCGACCGTTTTGGATTGAACTCACCACTTCTCCGTGATGTATGAGGGATTTGGCCATTTTTCGAATAACGAGCACTTGCGTATTTGCAATGCCTGGATTGCCGACGTTCGAAGAATTGAGCGTGACTTCTGCGGGCGGTGTCCGTTTTGGGCCCATAAGTACGTTTCGGAAATATAGCGACCGTTTTGGATTGAACTCACTGCTTCTTCATGACGTACGAGGGATTTAAGCAATTTTTCGAACAACGAGCACTTGCATATTTGGATTGTCGGCATGCGAAGAATTGAGCGTATCTTTTACAGACGGTTTCCGTTTTGGGCCCATAAGTACTTTTCGGAAATGTATCGACCGTTTTGGATTGAACTCACAACTTCGTCGTGACGTATGAGGGATTTTGGCCATTTTTCGAACAACGAGCACTTGCGTATTTGCAACACTTGGATTGCCGGCGTTCGAAGAATTGAGCGTGACTTTTGCAGTCGGCGTCCGTTTTGGGCTCATAAGTACGTTTCGAAAATGTTGCGACCGTTTTGGATTAAACTCACCACTTCTTCTCGACGTACGAGGGATTTAAGCAATTTTTCGAAAAACGAGCAATTGCATATTTGGATTGTCGGCATGCGAAGAATTGAGCGTAACTTTTACAGACGGTGTCCATTTTGGGCCATAAGTACTTTTCGAAAATGTAGCGATCGTTTTGAATTGAACTCACCACTTCGTCGTGACGTATGAGGGATTTTGGCCATTTTTTGAAGAACGAGCACTTGCGTATTTGCAACGCTTGGATTGCCGACGTTCGAAGAATTGAGCGTGACTTTTGCAGTCGGCGTCCGTTTTGGGCTCATAAGTACGTTTCGAAAATGTTGCGGCCGTTTTGGATTAAACTCACCACTTCTTCTCGACGTACGAGGGATTTAAGCAATTTTTCGAAAAACGAGCAATTGCATATTTGGATTGTCGGCATGCGAAGAATTGAGCGTAACTTTTACAGACGGTGTCCATTTTGGGCCATAAGTACTTTTCGAAAATGTAGCGATCGTTTTGAATTGAACTCACCACTTCGTCGTGACGTATGAGGGATTTTCGCCATTTTTCGAAGAACGAGCACTTGCGTATTTGCAACGCTTAGATTGCTGGCGTTCGAAGAATTGAGCGTGACTTTTATAGGCGGTGTCCGTTTTGGGCCCGTAAGTACGTTTTGGAAATGTAGCGACCGTTTTGGATTGAACTCACCGCTTCTTCATGAAGTACGA
>NW_019251822.1:0-1263 GCF_002742605.1 Olea europaea var. sylvestris | reverse complement strand
TGTTCATTTTTGGCGAATTCCTAGTCTAATTCAGTTGGAATCGTGCCAATGAAAAGTGGTTTTTGATTTCTTGATAGTGTTTGTTCGATTTTGGCGAATTGCTAGTCTAATTCGATTGGAATCGAGCCATTAAAAAGTGATTTTTGATTTAATGATAACTTCGAGTTTGTTCATTTTTGGCGAATTTCTAGCCTATTTCGATGGAATCGAGTCTATGAAAAGTGGTTTTTTGATCTCATGATAACTTCGGGTTTGTTCATTTTTGGCGAACTGCTAGTCTAATTCAATTGGAATCGAGCCAATAAAAAGTGGTTTTTGATTTAATGATAACTTCAAGTTTGTTCATTTTTGGCGAATCTCTAGTCTAATTCGATTGGAATCGAGCCAATGAAAAGTGGTTTTGATTTCATGATAACTATGGGTTTGTTCATTTTTGGCAAAGTGCTAGTCTAATTCGATCGTAATCGAGCCAATGAAAAGTGGTTTCTTATTTCGTGATAACTTCGGGTCCGTTCGTTTTTAGCAAAGTGCTAGTGTAATTCGATTGGAATCGCGCCAATGAAAATTGGTTTTTAATTTCATGATAACTTTGAGTTTGTTCGTTTTTGGCAAATTCCAAGTCTAATTCAGTTGGAATCGTGCCAATGAAAAGTGAGGTTTGATTTCATGTTAACTTCGGGTTTGTTCGATTTTGGCGAATTGCTAGTCTAATTCGATTGGAATCGAGCCAATAAAAAATGGTTTTTGATTTAATGATAACTTTGAGTTTGTTCATTTTTGACGAATTTCTAGTCTAATTCGATTGTAATCGAGCCGATGAAAAGAGGTTTTTGATTTCATGATAACTTCGGGTTTGTTCATTTTTGGCGAATTGCTAGCCTAATTCGATCGAAATCGAGCCAATAAAAAGTGATTTTTGATTTCATGATAACTTTGGGTTTGTTTGTTTTTGGCGAATTGCTAGTGTAATTCAATTCGAATCGAGCCAATGAAAAGTGGTTTTTGATTTCTTGATAACTTCGAGTTTGTTCGTTTTTGACGAATTGCTAGTCTAATTCGATTGGAATCGAGCCAATGAAAAGTTGTTTTTGATTTCATGATAACTTCTGGTTTGTTCGTTTTTGGCAAATTGCTAGTCTAATTTGATTGGAATCGAGCCATAATAAAGTGGTTTTAGATTTAATGATAACTTCGAGGCTGTTCATTTTTTGGCGAATTTCTTGTCTAATTCGATTGGAATCGAGGCAATGAAAAGTGGTTTTT
>NW_019251821.1:0-1263 GCF_002742605.1 Olea europaea var. sylvestris | reverse complement strand
TCGGCGTACGAAGAATTGAGCGTAACTTTTGCACACGGTGTCCGTTTTGGGCCAACAAGTACTTTTTGGAAATGTAGCGACCCATTTGGATTGAACTCACTACTTCATCATGACGTATGAGGGATTTTGGCCATTTTTTTGAAAGTGTGAGTAGTTTTATTTTTGGAAGGCTTGGATAGTCGGCGTACGAAGAATTGAGCGTAACTTTTGCACACGGTGTCCGTTTTGGGCCCATAAGTACTTTTTGGAAATGTAGCGACCCCTCCGGATTGAACTCACCACTTCATCGTGACGTATGACGGATTTCGGCCATTTTTTGAAAGAATTAGCACTTTTATACTTGGAAGGCTTGGATAGTCGGCGTACGAAGAATTGAGCGTAAATTTTGCACACGGTGTCCGTTTTGGGCCCATAAGTACTTTTTGGAAATGTAGCGACCCCTCCGGATTGAACTCACCACTTCATCGTGACGTATGACGGATTTCGGCCATTTTTTGAAAGAATTAGCACTTTTATACTTGGAAGGCTTGGATAGTCGGCGTACGAAGAATTGAGGGTACCTTTTGCACACGGTGTCCCTTTTGGGCCCATAAGTACTTTTGGGAAATGTAGCGACCCTTCCGGATTGAACTCACCACTTCATCGTGACGTATGACGGATTTCGGCCATTTTTTGAAAGAATGAGCACTTGCATATTTCGAACGCTTGGAGAGTCGGCGGACGAAGAATTGAGCGTAACTTTTGCACACGGTGTCCGTTTTGGTCCCATAAGTACTTTTTGGAAATGTTGCGACCGTTTTGGATTGAACATACTACTTCGTCGCGACGTATGACGAATTTCGACCATTTTTTGAAAGAGTGAGCAGTTTTATGTTTGGAAGGCTTGGATAGTCGGCGTACGAAGAATTGAGGGTACCTTTTGCACACGGTGTCCGTTTTAGGCCCATAAGTACTTTTTGGAAATGTAGCGACCCTTTTGGATTGAACTCACTACTTCGTCATGATGTATGAGGGATTTTGGCCATTTTCTGGAAAGAGTGAGCAGTTTTATGTTTGGAAGGCTTGGATAGTCGGCGTACGAAGAATTGAGCGTAACTTTTACACACGGTGTCCATTTTAGGCCCATAAGTACTTTTTGGAAATATAGCGACCCTTTAGGATTGTACTCGCCACTTCGTCTTGACGTATGAGGGATTTTGGCCATTGTTTGGAAAGAGTGAGCAGTTTTATGTTTGGAAGGCTTGGATAGTCGGCGTACGAAGA
>NW_019251820.1:0-1263 GCF_002742605.1 Olea europaea var. sylvestris | reverse complement strand
AAGGAAATTAATTATTCGGAGGCCCAAACGAAGGAATTTGGCTAAAATCCCATGGCCCCGTGTATTTGCCTCGAGTCCAATTTCGCGGGCCATTTCCAATCAACCTGCCAAATTTCGGCCAATTCCGACATCGTCACGACAATTGACAAAATTTCCCCTTGTGCGATTTTTGTTTGTTAATTTTCTGTCAAGCACTTCTTCAGCCTGACATAATTAATACGAAAATTAATTATTCGGCGGGCTAAACGAAGGAATTTGGGTAAAATCCCGTGACCCCAGGTCTTTGTCCCGAGTCCAATTTCGTGGGCTGTTTCCAATCAACCTGCCAAATTTCGGCCCAATCTGACATCGTCGCGACAAATGACAAAATTGCCCCTGGGACAGTTTTTGTTTGTTAATTTTCTATCCAGCAGTTTTTCAACCTGACATAATTAATAGGGAAATTAATTATTCGGAGGCCCCAACGAAGGAATTTGGCTAAAATACCGTGATCCCGGGTCCGTGCCCCGAGTCCAATTTCGTGGGCCGTTTCCAATTAGCCCGCCAAATTTCGACCCATTCCGACACCGTCGCGACAAATGACAAAATTGCCCCTGTTGGGATTTTACTTTGTTAATTTTCTGTCCAGCACTTCTTCAACCTGACATAATTAATACGGAAATTAATTATTCGGAGGCCCAAACGAAGGAATTTGGCTAAAATCTCGTGATCCCGGGTCTGTACCCCAAGTTCAATTTCTCGGACTGTTTCCAATCAACCTACGAAATTTCGGCCCATTCCGTTACCGTCGCGAGAAATGACAAAATTGCCCCTGTTGCGATTTTTCTTTGTTAATTTTCTGTCCAACACTTCTTCAACCTGACATAATTAATAAGGAAATTAATTATTCGGAGGCCCAAACGAAGGAATTTGGCTAAAATCACGTGACCCCGGGTATTTTCCCCGAGTCCAATTTCGCAGGCCGTTTCCAATCAACTTGCCAAATTTCGGCCAATTCCGACATCATCACGACAAATTACAAAATTGCCCCTGGTACGGCTTTTCTTTGTTAATTTTCTGTCCAGTACATCTTCAACCTGACATAATTAATACAAAAATTAATTATTCGGATGCCCAAACGAAGGAATTTGGCAAAAAACTAGTGACCCCGGGTAATTGTCTCGGGTCAAATTTTGCAGGCCGTTACCAATCAACCTGCCAAACTTCGGCCCATTCCGACATCATTTCAACAAATGACAAAATTGCCCCTGGTGCGGTTTTTCG
>NW_019251819.1:0-1263 GCF_002742605.1 Olea europaea var. sylvestris | reverse complement strand
AGTCGCGAAAAATGACGAAATTGCCCCCAGGGCGATTTTTGTTTCTGATCAACCAGTCAAATTTTAGCCCACTCCGACCCAGTTGAGAGAAATGACGAAATTGTCCACGGCGCCATTTTTATTTCCAATCAACCTGCCAAATTTCAATCCATTCCGACACAGCCGTGAAAAATGAAGAAATTGCCTCCAGCGCGATTTTTTGTTTCCGATCAACCTGTCAAATTTTAACCCGTTCTGACAGAGTCGCAAAAAATGACAAAATCGCCCACGGCGCGATTTTTGTTTCCGATCAACCAGTCAAATTTTTACCCATTTCGACACAGTCGAGAAAATGACGAAATTGCCCCCGGCGCGATTTTTATATCCGTTAAACCTGCCAAATTTCAGCCAATTTCGACACAGTCGAGAAAAATGACGAAATCGCCCCTGGCGCGGTTTTTGTTTCCGATCAACCAGTCAAAATTTAGCCCATTCCGACACAGTCGAGAAAAATGACGAAATTGCCACCAGCGCGATTTTTTTGGTTCCGATAAACCAGTCAAATTTTATCTCATTTCGACACAGTCGTGAAAAATGACTAAATTGTCCCCGACTCGGTTTTTTGTTTCCGATTAACCTGTCAAATTTTAGCCCACTCCGACACAGTAGCGAAAAATTAGGAAATTGTCCCCGGCGCGATTTTTGTTTCCGATCAACCGGTCAAATTTTAGCCCATTCTAACACAGTCACGAAAAATGACGAAATTACCCCTCGCGCGGTTTTTGTTTCCGATCATCAAGTCAAATTTTTGCCCATTCCGACACAGTCTAGAAAAATAATGAAATTACCCACGGCGCGATTTTTTATTTCCGATCAACCAGAAAAAATTCAGCCCATTCCGACACTGTCGCGAAAAATGACGAAATTACCCTCAGCGCGATTTTTTGTTTCCGATCAACCTGTCAAATTTTAGCATATTCTAACACAGTTGCGAAAAATGACGAAATTACCCCCGACGGGGTTTTTGTTTCCGATCATCAAGTCAAATTTTTACCCATTCCAACACAGTCTAGAAAAATAATGAAATTGCCCCCGGCGCGATTTTTATATCCGTTCAACCTGCCAAATTTCAGCCAATTCCGATACAGTCGAGAAAAATGACGAAATCGCCCCTGGCACGATTTTTGTTTCTGATCAACGAGTCAAATTTTAGCCCGTTCCGACACAGTCGAGAAAAATGACGAAATTGCCCCCGGCGCGATTTTTGTTTCCGATCAACCAGTC
>NW_019251818.1:0-1263 GCF_002742605.1 Olea europaea var. sylvestris | reverse complement strand
TGACAGAAGAAATTGAACAGGTAAGAGACGGATTCCAAGGAGGGGAGTGCAGGAGATGTGATGAAATAATTTCTTTGGGCCTTTTTTTGGTAGTGGGTTTTTGTTTTGGGGCCACCAATTTTTTCTTACTTAAACATCATATAGTCAACTAGCCCATTGTCCTATAGACCCATTTCAATTCATTAGCCATCCTATTATCAGAAATTCAGAGTCTAAATTAATGACACTTTATCATTTCCAAATTCCAAACCCTTTATGCGCCTTGTCGCCCGTGAATGTGACTGGCCGCCTACTGCCACAGTGTCATTGATTGACATTGTGAGCAGATGAGCACCTCTATTCTTTTTTTTTCTTCTTCTTTTTTTGTGAGCTTTTGTGAACATTCGTGTTAAGATCGTAACTGTTGATTCGACTTCAATTGAACATTTAAGCGCCTCTATTCTTCTTTTTATTTTTTTCATTTTGATTCTTTAATTTGATTGGTGATTTACCCTTGGATTTTTGAATAGTGTATTGATGTGAAATGTGTAGTTAAAAAATAAGGACAAAGTTTTGATTTACATGTAATACTATTTTATTGAAGAATGTGTAATTAAAATAATATCAAAATACTGTTAAGAATGTATTTTTCCAAAGAATAAGAATCAAACAAGGGCTTAGTATGTTAATTGTGATGATTATGATTTATGAAAATTGGGAAGACTTGTAAATTTTGTGAATATTTGAATTTGTAACTGTGAAATGGGAATTTTAAGATTTGTGATAAATGTTTAATTGGTGTTGGAAATTAGAAATTGGGAATTGATGATTGTTTAAGATAAAGCTTAATTTGTGTTTTATTTTTGTACAAATTATGGAAGGATTTTTTCAATCAAAATGAAAGTCTTAACCTATCATGAAACTAAAACTCATATGAATTTTGATTTTTGATTTAGGAATTTAGGTTTAGAAAATTAGGGATAAATGAAAAAATGGGAGATGATTGGTTGAATGACAAATTTATGGTTTACGTGGAGAAAGAGATTTTTAAGAAAGTTGAGAATGAAATAGTATTGCAACGTTTTCAAAATATGAGACCCTGTGAATTCAGTTGTCCAAGTTTACAGTTGCAGAGTAAGGTTATATCTTATGTATTTTTTTTATTAGTATTTTTGGTTGTTATGAATTATATTTTCATATGTATAGAATTTTTACGTTTTAGTGCATTTACTTATATTGAAGAATTTTTTAATATTATTCAATTGAATATTAATAAACGACATC
>NW_019251817.1:0-1263 GCF_002742605.1 Olea europaea var. sylvestris | reverse complement strand
CAAATATAAATAGACTAACTTGTTCTATTCACCGAAGCCGCAACGGATTTGATCTGATATTTGCACACGATCATTGATGGTGGTTGGTTTTTTCACATTTCTGACCTGATTTTTGAGCACAAATATGATCGGTAGTAGTTGATTTTGCACAGATATGGTTGGTAATGGTCAAATGGTAGTAATGGTAAGGAGGTTGTGGTGAGGTAATGATGTTCGATTGTGGTCATGGATTGGTGGTGGTGTGGCGGGGTTGGTAAGGAGGTAGGTGTGGTCGTTTAGTATCTAATTTTTGTGCTGGTGAGGTGATGGTTGTGGTGGTGGTCGTGGTCGCTGTGGCAATGAATTGGGATATGGTCATTTGTTACCAGGGTCACAATTGGCTTTTTTGTGTTCACGGTTTTTGCATTCACAATAGTATAGTTCGTATTATTTTGCTAGTTGGTAATTGCTTTTAAGAGGTGGTGGTTTTGGTACTGGTGGCAACAGTAGTGCTACTGCTACAGGATGTAGTGATGATGTGGTGGTCACAAGTGTTGGTGGTGGTCACAAATTATTTGATTGATTGTGATCATTAAATTGGTTAACCCGTGACCAATAAAAAATATAAATTGTGACAAAAAAAAAATAATGTGTAACCTAAAAAATTATTAATTTGTGAACGAAGATTTGATAATTTGTGACTATCTAATAAGTTGTAACTTATAATACTTGTGATTTGTAACCAATAAATAAATTGTGATGTATAGACCGATGATCAAATTATGACTTATAAAAATTTTGAACTGTAACCTTATAATAATTTGTGACATATAAAAAATCCTATTTGTAATCCAAAATTAATATGTGGCTAATTAAATCGTTAATTTGTGAACAAATTATATAAATCTGTGACCTTAATAGGTTTTATTAATAAAATATATAATTAATTAATTAAATCATAAATAAATTATAATAAATATCTTATTTTTGAGTTTTGAAACATTTGTTCTTAGTTTTGAAATGAGTGATAGTTAACATCTCAATTTTAAATTTTTCCCAGTAATTAAACTTGACCCATAAATAAATAACATAATTAATTAATTTTACAAATGTTCAACCATTATCAATTAATTAATTAATTATATTATTATTCTATTTGTCCTTGTTATATGTGACCCGTTAGATTTCCTATAATGATGTCAGACGACGTGAATTGTCATTTTGATATAATCAAAATAAGATAAATTAAAACTCTCCTTTTAATTAAGCAATAATATACCTACA
>NW_019251816.1:0-1263 GCF_002742605.1 Olea europaea var. sylvestris | reverse complement strand
TGTGTCATGTGGCAAAGTATAAGTACACCATAGTGTACATGTAGCAAGGTCCTTACCAATTGAGCATTGCTATGTCGATCTGATGGGAAAATTGTTTGAAATTTAAATAATCCAACAAGGTAATGTCACGTGGTAAAGTGTAAACTAAAGTGTAAATCATAGTGTACATGTAACAAGGTTCTTACAAATTGAACATTGCTATTTGTACACTGATTTTTGATACGTTATTTGACACTTGCATTGTTGTCAAGTGTCAAATGGATGGAAAAACTATTTAAAATTTAAACTATCCAATAGGGTAATGTCATGTGGTAAAGTGTAAACTTAAGTGTACACCATATTGTACATGTAGCAATGTTCTTACCGATTGAACTTTGCTCTATGTACATTGATTTTTGACACGTTGTTTGATACTAGCATTGTTGTAAGTGTCAATTGGATGGGAAAACTATTTGAAATTTATGTTGTCTAATGGGGGAATGTCATGTGGCAAAGTTTAAACTAAAGTGTACACCATAGTGTACATGTAGCATGGTCCTTACCGATTGAACCTTGCAATTTGTACATTAATTTTTGACACGTTGTTTGACACTTGAACTGTTGTCAAGTATCAATTGGATGGGAAAACTCTTTGAAATTTAAACTGTCTAATAGGTTAATCTCACGTGGCAAAGTGTAAAATAAAGTGTACACTATAGTGTAAAAGTAGCATGGTTCATACCGGTTGAACTTTGCTATTTGTACACTGATTTTTAACACGTTTTATGACACTTGCGTTGTTGTCAAGTGTCAATTGTATGGGAAAACTTTTCTAAATTTAAACTGTCCAATAAGGTAATGTCACGTGGCAAGTATAAACTAAAGTGTACACTATAGTGTATATGTAGCAAGGCTTTTGCTGATTGAACTTTGCTATTTGTACACTGATTTTGGAGATGTTGTTTGACACTTACATTGCTGTCGATTGTCAATTGGATTGAAAAACTATTTGAAACTTAAACCGTCCAACAGGGTAATGTCTCGTGGCACAGTGTTAACTAAAGTATACACCATCATGTACAAGTAGCAAGGTCCTTTCCGATTGAACTCTGCTATTTGTAGACTGATTTTCGACACGTTGTTTGACACTTACATTGTTGCCAATTGTCAATTGGATGGGAAAATAGTTTGAAATTTAAACTGTCCAACAGGGTAATGTCACGTGGCAAAGTACAAACAAAAGTGAACACCATAGTGTACATGTAGCAAGGTTCTTACCGATTG
>NW_019251815.1:0-1263 GCF_002742605.1 Olea europaea var. sylvestris | reverse complement strand
AAAGAGAACAGCATCTAGAAAATAGTTATGACCCATACATTTGGATTCTTTTATGCCAAAACATAGAGGAGAAGAGAGAGTGTGTGTCTATAGACTATAGAGAGAAGAGGCTCTCACTTAGATAGAGATAGGAATACAGAGAATTAAGTTGTATTGGGCGATACAGTCGGGGAAATTAAACGTATCTATTGACTATAGAGAGAAGAGGCTATATATGAAATGAACTATAGATAAAAATACAGTCAGCACTAATTAATTTTAGTACAGAGTATTAAATTGTATTGGGCCATACAACATACGAAACTTAAAGTTTTTGGTCATACATTATTATCTTCTTCATTTACCAAACATGTCAAAGAGGTGTGGCCATTACAACATGAGAATTGGTACAAGACTTGTCCTAAGTGCATACTAACCAATCGCACTTTGAATAAAAAATATGTTATTATACATGTCCTATGCTATTACATTTTGAATACACACACACACGAAATATGTTATTTTGAATAAAAAAATATGTTATTACACTTGGCTATTACAACATGAGAACTGGTACAAGACTTGCCCTAAGTGCATGCTAACCATACAAGCTCTGATACTAATTCAGAAGTGCAATTAGGATGGTGTGTAAATAAATATATTTTTGAGTAGTTGATAGCATTTGATTAATGAGAATCCTAATTGTACTTTAGACTATGTTTGTTTGGTCAATATCCGTACCTATACTAATGGTATATGATAATCGATTAATATGCCATCTACTTGATCATCAACTCCCGTAAGTGCACTAATTATATGTGGCACTTAGTGAGTCTCGAATGACCTGGAGAGTGTTATTCCAGTAAAAGACTAGTTCAACTAGTCATGTCATCGAGAATATGAATGGATATGGAGTTGATTTCAAAAGCAGTGGACTGTAATTAGGCCTTACGCCCCATGTTACTATGTGAACTTAATTTATGAGTTTGTAACCACTTGACTACCATCTTTAAAAGCCAGTTTTATAAGTGACTTTTATTTTAACATGTTCATCTAAAAGTCACATAACAAATGTTTTAAGCATCAAAGGATAGTATTTGTCTGAAGATTGATTCTTTTAAAAAATAATAATAAATAAATAAAATTGGCTGAATATTTATTTATTTATTTATTTGTTTGTTTTATCCTATCCTTGCATTGAATAATTCCAAAATAGATATGTTAGAAAATTTAAATCAGAAAGAAATTATCCTAATAAACTAAATTGTTATGTTTGTGGAGAAA
>NW_019251814.1:0-1263 GCF_002742605.1 Olea europaea var. sylvestris | reverse complement strand
TGCATATTTAGAACGCTTGGAGAGTCGACGGACGAAGAATTGAGAGTAACTTTTGCACACGGTGTTCGTTTTGGGCCCATAAGTACTTTTTGGAAATGTAGCGACCGTTTTAGATTAAACTCAGCATTTCGTCGTGACATAAGAGGGATTTTCGCCATTTTTTGAAATAATTAGCCCTTGCATATTTGGAGCGCTTGGATTGTCCGCGTTCGAAGAATTGAGCGTAACTTTTGCACACGAAGTCTGTTTTGGGCACATAAGCACTTTTTGGAAATGTAGCAACCGTTTTGGATTGAACTCACCACTTCGCCGTGACGTAAGAGGGATTTTAGCCATTTTTTTGAAAGAATGAGCACTTGCATATTTGAAGCGCTTGGATTGTCCGCGTTCGAAGAATCGAGCATAACTTTTGAAAACGGCATTCGTTTTGTGTCCATAAGTACTTTTTGGAAATGCCGCGACCGTTTTGGATTGAACTCACCACTTCGTCGTGACTTACGAGGGATTTCAGCCATTTTTCGAAAGAATCAGCACTTGCATATTTGAAACGGTTGGAGAGTCGAGGTACGAAGAATTGAGCGTAACTTTTGCACACGGTGTCTGTTTTGGGCCCGTGAGTACTTTTTGGAAATGTAGCGATCGTTTTGGATTGAACTCACAACTTCATCTTGACCTACGAGGGATTTTGGCCAATTTTCGAAAGACTGAGCACTTGCATATTTAGAACGCTTGGAGAGTTGACGGACGAAGAATTGAGCGTAACTTTTGAACACGGTGTCCGTTTTGGGCCCATAAGTACTTTTTGGGAATGTAGCAACCGTTTTGAATTGAACTCACCACTTCATCGTGACGTACTAGGGATTTTGGCCATTTTTCAAAAGAATGAGAACTTGCATATTTAGAACGCTTGGAAAGTCGACGGATGAAGAATTGAGCATAACTTTTGCACACGGTGTTCGTTTTGGGCCCATAAGTACTTTTTGGAAATGTAGCGACAGTTTTAGATTAAACTCAGCACTTTACCGTGCCGTAAGAGGGATTTTGGCCATTTTTCAAAAGAATGGGCACTTGCATATTTGGAGCGCTTGGATTGTCCGCGTTCGAAGAATTGAGCGTAACTTTCGCACACGGTGTCCGTTTTTGGCCCATAAGCACTTTTTGGAAATGTAGCGATCGTTTTGATTGAACTCACCACTTCGTCGTGACGTAAGAAGGATTTTAGCCATTTTTTGAATGAATGGGCACTTGCATATTTGAAGCGCT
>NW_019251813.1:0-1263 GCF_002742605.1 Olea europaea var. sylvestris | reverse complement strand
AGGGATTTCGATCCGTTGTGGAAGAACAAGCACTTGCTTATTTGGAACGGTTGGATTGTCGGCGATCTAAGAACTGAGTGTGATTTTTGCATAAGGTGTCCATTTTGGGCCCATAAGTACTTTTGGGAAATGTAGTGCCCCATTTGAATTGGACTCACAGCTTCATCGTGACGTATGATAGATTTTGGAAATTTTTGGAATAACAAGCACTTGCTTATTTGGAACGGTTGGATTGTCAGCGTTCGAAGATCTGAGTGTGACTTTTGCATACGGTGTCAGTTTTGGGCCCATAAGTACTTTTGGAAAATGTAACGATCCTCTTGGATCAAAGCCATGCCTTTCATCATGTCGTATGAGTGATCTCGGCCATTTGTTGGAGAACACGCAGTTATTTATTTGGAATGCTTGGATTGTCGGCGCTCGAAGAACTGAGTGTGACTTTTGTATACGGTGTCCGTTTTGGGCCAATAAGTACTTTTTGGAAATGTAGAGATCCTTTTGGATTAAACCCACCCTTTTTCGCGTGATGTATGAGGGATTTCGATCTATTGTGGAAGAACAAGCATTTGCTTATTTGGAACGGTTGGATTGTCGGCGATCTAAGAACTGAGTGTGACTTTTGCATACGGTGTCCGTTTTGGGCCCATAAGTACTTTTTGGAAATGTAGCGACCCTTTTGAATTGAACTCACCGCTTCGCTCTGACGTATGACAAATTTTGGCCATTTTTGGAATAGCAAGCACTTGCTTATTTGGATCGATTGGATTGTCGGCGTTCGAAGATCTGAGTGTGACTTTTGCATACGGTGTCCGTTTTGGGCCCATAAGTACTTTTTGGAAATGTAGCGACCCTTTTGAATTGAACTCACCGCTTCGCTCTGACGTATGACAAATTTTGGCCATTTTTGGAATAGCAAGCACTTGCTTATTTGGATCGATTGGATTGTCGGCGTTCGAAGATCTGAGTGTGACTTTTGCATACGGTGTCCGTTTTGGGCCCATAAGTACTTTTTGGAAATGTAGCGACCCTTTTGAATTGAACTCACCGCTTCGCTCTGACGTATGACAAATTTTGGCCATTTTTGGAATAGCAAGCACTTGCTTATTTGGATCGATTGGATTGTCGGCGTTCGAAGATCTGAGTGTGACTTTTGCATACGGTGTCCGTTTTGGGCCCATATGTACTTTTCGGAAATGTAGCGACCCTATTGAATTGAACTCACCGCTTCGTCGTGACGTATGATGGATTTTGGCCATTTTTGGA
>NW_019251812.1:62491-63152 GCF_002742605.1 Olea europaea var. sylvestris | reverse complement strand
GTTACAATAATACGTAAATGCGTTTTTTCTGGTACAACCACTCTATTGTCCACTTCTAATAAACGTGATTGACCCAATTCTGGATCATCTTCTGGAATCGTATAACTGTCAAAAGTGAGTGACTCTTCATCGGAACTGTTATAGTCCGAATACTCATAAGTCCAATACCATTGATGTCCAATAGCTTTGATAGTAATGGCTGGATCTACTACTACCTCGTCCATTGAATATAACAGAGCAAATGATGGTATAGCAATGAACATCAGGATGATACTAGGAAATATGGTCCAAAGAATCTCGATAGTAGTTCCATGAACAATCCTTTGCGGGATTGGATTTTTTTTATAGTGGAAGTGCCATAAAGCGCGAACCAAGATCCATGATACGAAAACAAAAATCAGAATAAGGAAGAAAAAGATATCGTGATGTAAGTCTATTATTCCTTGCATCATAGGTGTTGCTGCGTCTTGAGATCCTAATTGCCACGGTTCCGCTGCATCACAAGGAGCAATTGTGAGGAATAGCCATTCTAGAACAATCATTTGCTTTGGTTCATTCTTTCACTGCTCTGCTCCCCCCCAAAAAAAGAGAGACTTGCTCTCCCAATTCAGGAAGTCGGAAATGGCCGGTTGGGTTGGTCCAACCAAGAAAGGCATGGGAG
>NW_019251812.1:43556-43838 GCF_002742605.1 Olea europaea var. sylvestris | reverse complement strand
GGATTCCGCGGAGCTACTATAACTATAATAAGAAGTCGAAAAAAGCTTATTTTGAGCATGTTCATGTTCCTCTCGTACGTTCATGATATTGCTTTCACATGGCTCTTCAAGGCTCAACTAAATGAACTATAATGGACTTAGCTTGCTCTAACCATAAAGGAATTATTAAACATCCAACTACCGAGCTATAAGAAGAGATCTACTAGCAGCTAGGCTACATTCCCATCTAGCTACTATAGCTAATAGAAAGGGCAGACTTTAGCTTAGTATGGAGGGCAGACT
>NW_019251812.1:42615-42914 GCF_002742605.1 Olea europaea var. sylvestris | reverse complement strand
GGTCCCTATCAATCCTTTGACAGGAATAGCCTTTATCTTCTCTGCCCTTTTTGTCTTTGCTGCTTGTGAAGGAATCGATTAGCCCTCGTAAAGCATTTATCCCTCGTTACGCCGACAATAGGTGTGATTTGAAGGATATGCATCTCCTCGTCGCAGCCTCTAAAGCTAGTGAAAAAAAGAGAGGTAGTGTTAACTAAGCATAAGTCCTTAACCCGGAAATCGTAGATCTACGAATATAAAAGTCTAATAGCGGAGTTAAGCTTAAACAGCAACTTAAACAGCCTTTCCGTGCATAGCTA
>NW_019251812.1:32426-32728 GCF_002742605.1 Olea europaea var. sylvestris | reverse complement strand
CGGAGATTACGTTGTTTTCACTTCTATCACTTCTAAGAATAGAATCATAGGTAATAATAGCGGATATCGTATGATTGGTGTGAGGACAGATAGTTCGGACAAGAAGGTTTGTACTGGTCTAGTGGCAACAACAAGGTTTAGATGTCGGATTGTTGTTACAAGGAATGAACGTTCCAAGAGAGCGAAACCGGGGGAAGGGAGGATATGCAATTGTTTACACACGTCAAGATGTATATACTAACCAAATTTGGAGGAATAGCAAGACCGGCCTTGCCATTGCTTATTAGGGCGGCCGTTCGGTC
>NW_019251812.1:22239-22666 GCF_002742605.1 Olea europaea var. sylvestris | reverse complement strand
CTTAGGCGAACCCACGATTTCGAACATCGCTCTATAAAAATTTCCTTCTTTCCTTCTCCTATTGCTACTGCTATTGATACTGATACTGCTTCCTTTTGTGGCAACCTTCCTTTCCCGCCTCGGTTAATCACCTACTTTCTGTCTCGCTGATCTACGACTGATTCTTCTTCTCTTGAAAGAGGAGCTTGACTTGCCTTACTGACCTTATTCTAAAGTGATTTGTTCTCTCTTCTGTCCTTTCATTCTTTCATTACGAGTTTAACTAATACCCTCTATTATAGGACAAATACCCCGTTTTGTCCGACATTCTATTTACTAAACTAAATAACCCCGTATTCTTCGATCGGAGATTACGTTGTTTTCACTTCTATCACTTCTAAGAATAGAATCATAGGTAATAATAGCGGATATCGTATGATTGGTGTGA
>NW_019251812.1:14420-14787 GCF_002742605.1 Olea europaea var. sylvestris | reverse complement strand
TTGGATAGATATTAAACTAGGGCTTGAACAGAATCGGACAAGGGACTGACATTTCTTATCTAGATGCCTAAAACAGAAGCAGATAAGATAGCGGATTAGGCCGAAAAGGAGGAAGCGGGGATGGCACTGGCTCTTTCTATCTTAAGGCGGTAAGGCGCAGTCGAAACTTGAAGCGTGTGTAACCCGTTCGAATTCTAAGAGTAAGGGGCTTAGCGCTTTGATGGTTGACTGCCTCCGCTCGGGGAACCTATCTTTCTTTATATGCCCATTTTGCAAGAAGAAGGGCTTTCCTCAAACGATTGGAACAAGAATAGGCTGTTAGATAGTGCTAGAATGCGCTGGCCAAGCGCGGGAACATGCTGGGGGG
>NW_019251812.1:0-515 GCF_002742605.1 Olea europaea var. sylvestris | reverse complement strand
GGATATGTGGAAGTACGCTATGATGATCCAGAGAAACGTGTGGTTTCTGAACCCATTGAGATGACCCAAGAATTTCGCTATTTCGATTTTGCTAGTCCTTGGGAACAGCGTAGCGACGGATAATTCAAAATCAGACAGAATAGGTCCAGCCCAGGAGACAAATCAATAGGAAATGCTATTTGCTTCGTAAGAATAAGAATGAACTTCTATGAAATGAAAGAGTTTCACGGGAATTGTCTTGATCGTCGGATATCATGAGAAAGAAATAGGAAGAAGTGTTATCGAACGATTTCCCGCAATTCTTTCCAGTATGGAATGAGTAAAGAATCAAGCTACAAGTCTCGATCTATACGAAAGGCACTGGTTTTTTTGTCTTTCTTTCGGTTTCATTGATAGCAGAAAAACGGACTCTATAGGGGCGCTAGCGCTTGACTAATAACATATCAAAGGGACCTGAAAGTCATAGGCTGCTACTCTAGGCTCGCTTCGCTTCTTCAAAGGGCTTATTATTTAGA
>NW_019251811.1:0-1263 GCF_002742605.1 Olea europaea var. sylvestris | reverse complement strand
CGGCGCGATTTTTGCTTCCGATTAATCTGTGAAATTTTAGCCGATTCCGACACCGTCGAGAAAAATGACGAAATTGTCCCCGGAGCGATTTTTGTTTCCGATCAACCTATCAAATTTTACCCCATTCCGACACCGTCGCGAAAAATGACAAAATTGTCCACTGCGCGGCTTTTGTTTCGGATCAACCTGCCAAATTTCAGCTGATTTCTACAACGTCGCGAAAAATGACGAAATTGCCCCCGGCGCGATTTTTGTTTCTGATTAATTTATAAAATTTTAGGCGATTGCGACACCGTCGGGAAAAATGACGAAATTGTCCCCGGCGCGATTTTTGTTTCTGATTAATTTATAAAATTTTAGGCGATTGCGACACCGTCGGGAAAAATGACGAAATTGTCCCCGGCGCGATTTTTGTTTCTGATTAATTTATAAAATTTTAGGCGATTGCGACACCGTCGGGAAAAATGACGAAATTGTCCCCGGCGCGATTTTTGTTTCTGATTAATTTATAAAATTTTAGGCGATTGCGACACCGTCGGGAAAAATGACGAAATTGTCCCCGGCGCGATTTTTGTTTCTGATTAATTTATAAAATTTTAGGCGATTGCGACACCGTCGGGAAAAATGACGAAATTGTCCCCGGCGCGATTTTTGTTTCTGATTAATTTATAAAATTTTAGGCGATTGCGACACCGTCGGGAAAAATGACGAAATTGTCCCCGGCGCGATTTTTGTTTCTGATTAATTTATAAAATTTTAGGCGATTGCGACACCGTCGGGAAAAATGACGAAATTGTCCCCGGCGCGATTTTTGTTTCCGATAAATCTCTCAAATTTTATCCGATTTCGACACCGTCGCGAAAAATGACAAAATTGCCCCCGACGCGATTTTTGTTTCCGATTAATCTGTCAAATTTTAGCCGATTCCGACACCGTCGAGAAAAATGACCAAATTGCCCCCGGCGCGATTTTTGTTTCCGATCAATCAGTCAAATTTTAGCCGATTCCGACACCGTCGCAAAAAATAACGAAATTGCCCCCGGCTCGATTTTTGTTTACGATTAATCTGTAAAATTTTAGCCGATTGC
The DNA here is from genome assembly GCF_002742605.1 of Olea europaea var. sylvestris. Lineage (NCBI taxonomy): Eukaryota > Viridiplantae > Streptophyta > Magnoliopsida > Lamiales > Oleaceae > Olea > Olea europaea. Next base: position 175 of record NW_019251811.1, on the reverse strand, counting down.
GACACCGTCGGGAAAAATGACGAAATTGTCCCTGGAGCAATTTTTTTTTCCGATGAATGTGTCAAATTTTAGCCGATTTCGACACCGTCGCAAAAAATGACGAAATTGCCCTCGGCGCGATTTTTGTTTCCGATTAATCTGTGAAATTTTAGCCGATTCCGACACCGTCGAGAAA
>NW_019251810.1:0-1263 GCF_002742605.1 Olea europaea var. sylvestris | reverse complement strand
TTTCGGGAAATTGCTAGTTTAATTCGTTTGGAATCGAGAAATTAAAAGTGGCTTTCGATTTCCTGATAACTTCGGGTTTGATCATTTTCGAAAAATTGCTAGTCTTATTAGGTTGGAATCGAGCCAATGAAAAGTGATTTTCGATTTAATGATAACTTTGGGATTAATCATTTTCGGCAAATTGCCAGTCCAATTCGATTGGAATCGAGCCAATGAAAAGTGGTTTTGGATTTCATGATTACTTTGGGTTTGTTCATTTTTGGATAATGCTAGTCTAATTCGATTGGAATCGAGCCAGTGAAAAGTGGTTTTTGGTTTTGTGATAACTTTGGGTTTGTTCTTTTTGGTGAATTGCTAGTCTAATTCGATGTGAATCGAGGCAATGAAAAGTGAGTTTTGATTTAATGAAAACTTCGGGTTTGATCATTTTCGGTGAATTGCTAGTCTAATTCGATTGGAATCGAGCCAATGAAAGGTGGATTTTGATTTCATAATAACTTCGAGTTTGGTCATTTTCGATGAATTACCAGTCTAATTCGATTGGAATCGAGCCGATGAAAAGTGATTTTTGATTTCATGATAACTTCGGGTTTGTTCGTTTTCGAAAAATTGCTAGTCGAATTCGGTTGGAATCGAGCCAATGAAAAGTGGTTTTCGAATTCTTGATAACTTCGGGATTGATCAATTTCGGCAAATTGGTGGACCAATTTTATGGGAATCGAGCCAATGAAAGTGGTTTTTGATTTCTTGATAACTTCGGATTTGACCATTTTTGGGGAATTGATTGGAATCGAGAAATTAAAACTGGCTTTCAATTTCATGATAACTTCGGGTTTGATCGTTTTCAAAAAATTGCCAGTCTAATTAGGTTGGAATTCCATTTCATGATAACTTCGGGTTTAATCATTTTCGGCAAATTGCTAGTCTAATTCGATTGGAATCGAGCCAATGAAAAGAGGTTTTTGATTTCATGATAACTTCGACTTTGATCATTTTCGGTGAATTGCTTGTCTAATTCGATAGGAATCGAGCCAATGAAAAGTGGTTTTTGGTTTAGTGATCACTTCGGGTTTGTTCTTTTTGGCGAATTGCTAGTCTAATTCGATTGGAATCGAGGCAATGAAAAGTGATTTTTGATTTAATGAAAAGTTCGGGTTTGATCATTTTCGGTGAATTGCTAGTCTAATTCGATTGGAATCGAGCCAATGAAAGGTGGTTTTTGATTTCATGATAACTTCAAGTTTGATAATTTTCGGCGAATTG
>NW_019251809.1:0-1263 GCF_002742605.1 Olea europaea var. sylvestris | reverse complement strand
CTACATTTCCAAAAAGTACTTATTGGCCCAAAATGAACACCGTGTGCAAAAGTTGTGCTCATTTCTTCGTACGCCGACGATCCAAGCGTTCCAAATATGCCAGCGCTCATTCTTTCAAAAAATGGCCAAAATCCCGCATACATCACGATGAAGCAGTGAGTTCAATCCGAAACGGTCGCTACATTTCCAAAAACTACTTATGGGCCCAAAAAGGACAACGCGTGCAAAAGTTACGCTCAATTCTTCTTACGCCGACTCTCCAAGCGTTCCAAATATGCAAGTGGTCATTCTTTTGAAAAATGGCTACAATCCCTCGTACGTCACGAAGAAGTCGTGACTTCAATTCAAACCGGTCGCTACATTTCTGCAAAGTACTTATGGGCCCAAAACGGACGTCGTGTGCAAAAGTTACGCTCAATTCTTCGTCCGCCGGCTCTCCAAGCGTTCTAAATATGCAAGTGCTCATTTTTTCGAAAAATGGCCAAAATTCCTCGCACGTCACGATGAAGTTGTGTGTTCAATCCAAAACGGCCGCTACATTTCCAAAAGGTACTTATGGGCCCAAAATGGACATCGTGTGTAAAAGTTAAGCTCAATTCTTCGTACGTCGACAATCCAAGGTTTCCAAATACGCAAGTGCTCATTCTTTCGAAAAATGGCCAAAATCCCTCGTACGTCATGGTGAAGTTGTGTGTTCAATCCAAAACTGTCGCTACATTTCCAAAAAGTACATATGGGCCCAAAACGGACACCGTGTGCAAAAGTTACGCTCAATTCTTCGTCCGTCGACTCTCCAAGCGTTCTAAATATGCAAGTGCTCATTTTTTCGAAAAATGGCCAAAATCCCTCGCACGTCACGATGAAGTTGTGTGTTCAATCCAAAACTGTCGCTACATTTCCAAAAAGTACATATGGGCCCAAAACGGACACCGTGTGCAAAAGTTACGCTCAATTCTTCGTCCGTCGACTCTCCAAGCGTTCTAAATATGCAAGTGCTCATTTTTTCAAAAAATGGCCAAAATCCCTCGTACGTCACGATGAAGTGGTGAGTTCAATCCAAAACGGTCGCTACATTTCCAAAAAGTTCTTGTGGGCCCAAAACGGATACCGTGTGCAAAAGTTACGCTCAATTCTTCGTTGGCCGACTCTCCAAGCGTTCTAAATATGCCAGTGCTCGTTATTTCTAAAAATTGCCAAAATCCCTCGTACGTCACGATGAAGTTGTGAGTTCAATCCAAAACGGTCGCTATATTTCCAAAAGTA
>NW_019251808.1:0-1263 GCF_002742605.1 Olea europaea var. sylvestris | reverse complement strand
AAGTGAACCCAAAAATAAATAAATAAAAAATCTTCAGTAAGGGTTATATGAACGAAAAGAAAACTAAGAAAAGAGAACAGCTCAAACTCTGAATATAACCAAAATTTTTCAAAATATTTATAAATTTGTAAAGAAACTGAAAGAACATAAAAACACAGAACAAGAATCGAGCAAAAGGAAAATTATAAACCCAAAAAAATCAGTTAATAAAAAGTGTCATACAGAAAAATGTATAAATTTCTTATTCATGACAAAGATAGCCCAAATTCATAGGAAATATGAAAGAAACCTTATAAACAACATAAACATATCACTATTACAGTATTAAAGCAAAAAAATAAAATAAAATACAATTATGGAGAAATGCGGATTAAAATCATATGGTTCGTTTGGTATATATTATTGATATTATAATTAAGAGTTGACTCAAAACACACAACTAGCCACCCACTACAAAGCTAGACTGAGTATTGCACTTAGGGGCCCGACCCATTTAATTGACCTAAGTGACTATTATATATGTTGGCCCCCTTTTTGGTGAGAATACACACGGCTCTAACCGTTAGGCCCCTTTTGTGAGATACACTGCGGCTGCCTCTTTTGTGCTTCTTCTGTGTTGCCCTTTTCGATCCCTTTGTAGTGCGTGTTGTCGCAGGCACTCCAAATTAAAACCTATACTCCTCATAACAAATGTAGTAGTGGAAGTAAGGGTCAATCTCACGAAGAGTGTTTAGTCTATCTTTTATGCTAAATTAACTAAAAAGGGGGTTTTTGGTTTTGAAACAAACAATTATTAAAAATGGCAATTAACGTAAATGCAAATTATCGAATTAAATGAAATCAATAGAACGAACCTTGGTCTAAGTTAACGTAAATGCAAATTATCGAATTAAATGAAATCAATAGAACGAACCTTGGTCTAAGTCAACATTCACCATTGGAGATTTACAATTGGTCATTGATCCACAAATAATTATTAATTCATAGTTCTAGTATTCATCGTTGGAAAATAATTTTCCATTCAAAACAATTTCCTATTTCTCCTTACTTTTAATTAATTAGAAACAAGCGATCTAATTAATCTTTATTACCAAACAATCCCATACAAGCACAATAATTTAATTTAATAATGGCTTTCCGAATTAGAGAAATCAATGAACTAAATAACACAAGCCAAGAGTTTGCATTTAACCTAGATAAATATTCTTCTTAAGATTTAATAATTTTTCAAAGCAGCAAATTACTAATCCTAATTGCTTCACA
>NW_019251807.1:0-1263 GCF_002742605.1 Olea europaea var. sylvestris | reverse complement strand
TGTGTGTGTGTGTGTGTGTTATGTCAACCCCACGGTCATTCATGTAGGTACTGTAGCACGATTCTAATTTTTGACCACACAACCCAAAACAGCTAGGTCCGCTCCTGCTGATAGGCGAGATCAGGATTCATATAGCCACTAGCTAAGTAATTAACAATGTCTGCATACCACAGAACCTTTTCTATTTGCAATAACTGCTCATCTGAGAAGACCTCATTAATATCCACATCATCTGAATCACGCAATTGCTCCAACCTTGATAAATGATCCGCTACCTGATTTTCTGTATCCTTTTTGTTGCGAATTTCAATGTCAAACTCTTGCAGTAACAGAACCCATCGAATCAGCCTAGGTTTAGCATCCTTCTTTCTCAAATAGATATTTCAATGCTGCATGGTCAGTGTAGACTATCAGCTTTGAACTAATCAGATAGGAACGAAATTTGTTGAAGGTAAAGACCACTGCTAGCATCTCTTTTTCTGTTGTTGTATAGTTGATCTGAGCATCTGTCAAGGTTTTACTGACATAGTAGATGACATGTAACACTTTTAGTTTGCGTTGGCCAGGCACTACTCCCACTGCAAACTCACTATAATCATACATAAGTTCGAAAGGTAGATCCCAATCAGGTGTTACTATTACAGGTGCAGAAGTTAACTTTTCTTTTAAAGTATTAAAGGCATTTAAGCATTCATCAGAAAAGTAAAATGGCACATCCTTCTCCAATAGATTACATAGAGATTTTGTAATTTTTGAGAAATCCTTAATGAACTTTCTGTAAAATCTTGCATGTCTAAGAAGCTTATGATCCCCTTAACTGATTTAGGAGGCTGCGATTTTTTAATCACTTGTATCTTGGCTTTGTCCACTTCAATGCCCTTTGAGGAAATCTTGTGGCATAGCACTATCCCTTCCTTTACCATAAAGTGACACTTTTTCCAATTTAATACTAGATTCTTCTCTTCACATCTTTGTAATACAAGATCCAACCGATCCAAGTAGTCATCAAATGAATCTTCAAACACAGAAAAATCATCCATGAATACATCGATGTATTTTTCCACCATGTTAGAGAACACAGCCATTATGCACCGTTGAAAGGTTGCATGTGCGTTACATAGACCAAAAAGCATCTTTCTAAACGCAAAAGTTTCATAAGGCATGTGAATGTTGTTTTCTCTTGGTCTTCTGGAGCAATAACTGTCTAATTGTACCTTGAATATCCGTTCAAAAAGCAGTAATGAGAATGACCTGTCAATCTCT
>NW_019251806.1:0-1263 GCF_002742605.1 Olea europaea var. sylvestris | reverse complement strand
AAGAATAACACCCGTATGAAAGTTCTTGAAATCTGAAATTTTGAATAAAACCTTGAAAACCCATTTGAATCCTTGTGAAATCGGCTTCAAGTTCGTGTTCCTTGTCTCCAAAAGTTGTATTCTTCTTCTCCCTGGATGTTCTGCCCTATTTCTGATGAACTTTGGCTTTTATATCATGTCCTCACGAAGCCCCGAAAGAGTTTCAATTAAGAACGGAAGTTCAGATTTTTTTTTCGATCTTAAAGCCATGCGGCCGCATGGTGTTAAACCATGCGACCGCATGGTTCGATTTTTCAACTCAATTAAAACCCTGCTAGACCATGTGCGGCTGCATGGTATAGTTACATGCGGCCGCAAGGTTGTAACTTTACAACCTTGCCATTTTGGTCCCTGAACTCCGTTTTCTCTTTTCTTGATCTCTTTTCTTTCTTTCCTTTGTTCCATTATCAAATATTGACTCCTAGTTGATGTTTGGGTCAATCGATTCCTTGATTATTTGCTCGGCTCATCTTTTGATTAATTGCAATTTAGTCCTTCATTTTTCACTTATCTTCAATTCAGTCCAAGGTTACTTCTTTCTTCCTCCGATCGTCTTGTATCGTCCTCAATCTTATGCTTGGTATATTTTCATTCTAGTTCTGCACTTAGCTCAACTTTTCAATATTTGCACCTTTGGCCCCCGAACTATCGCTTTGTTCCGTTTTGGTCCTTTTTTGGCTCTTTTCTTCTGAATTCCATCTTTTCCATAGAAACACCTACATTGCATGAATTTAACGAGATTAAGTCACAATTCAACTACTTTGTCCATGTTTAAGTCATGTTTGTGAGTTAAATAAGTGTGTAAAAACACACTTATCAAATCCCCCAAACTTGAACTATTGTTTGTCCTCAAACAATGTAGTAACTTAATGCTAAACAAACATAGCTTAATAGCTTGCCGTGTCTCAGGATTGGACTTAGTGATAATAGAAACAATATCAAGAGTGAGAGATTTGAATCAACCTTTACTCATCAAATGCAATACTCAACGTGTGTGTGTGAACTCATGCCAACATATCAAGGTTATGATTAGTTTATCCCAGACCTATAGTGGTCAAATTTATCCTTACGTCACTCGAGAGATACACAATCCCCAAATGTATTCTTTTTCACACAATTTCTTTGGGGTGTATTCTAAGGATAGGAGTTTAAACAATTTTAATCCTTACCCTCTCTTAGTTTGGATAGATTTTACCATTACAAGTTCACATATCAACAAGTAGA
>NW_019251805.1:0-1263 GCF_002742605.1 Olea europaea var. sylvestris | reverse complement strand
TTTCCAGCTCATACGGTAATGTACAATTGATTTACAGAATTGATAAATGTCTATTCTTCTCCTCTATGTCGATTATATGATTATTGGTTATGACTTTCAGGGTATTGGTGAACTCAAAACAATATCTCAATAGACAAACTGATATGGAAGATCTTGGCTTAAGTGTTTCTTTCATGGTACATAATACTACTTGTCGCAATCTAAATATGCTTCAGATGAAATATCTCAAGTTGATTTGAATGATAATAAAACTACTTCTCCCCCTATTGAGACCAATGTCAAGTTCACTTCCTTCATGGTGTGCCCCTTGAAAATTCTAGTCTTTGATGGTAGTTGGTTGGACTATCTTAGATTTACTCGTCCAGACATAACATATACACTCCATGTAATCAATCGATTCAAATTAGCTTCTAAGACTACTCACTTTGCTGTCGTTCTTCGTATTTTATGCTACATCAAAGGAACTCTATTTTATGGACTTAAGTATGTGCTCAGTCCCCTCAAGTTATAACCTATAAGCTTATAGTGATATTGATTGAGCCGGTGATCCACATGATAGGGGCATCACCATTGATTATTATATTTTCTTAGGTGATTCGCTTATTTCATGGTAAAGAAAGAATCAATGAGTCACAACTCGTTCTAGCACTAAAGCAGAATATCGGGTTTTATCAAATACTATTTTTCAACTTATTTGATTAAGATGATTATTACAAGAGAACGAAACATATTGATAATGATTGTCATTTTATTCATCAGCATATTCTTCAAAATATAATTCGTCTTGTATCTGTAACGTCGACTACTAACGTGTTGACTAAAGGTCATCCGTCTAAAAGATTTTATGACTTGATTAACAAACTCAAGGTGGCGGTATCTTCTCCATCTTGAGTTTGTGGAGATGTTAGAATAAAATAATTATAATCATTCATCATTAAAGAGTATGTCAATATCCTAGTATCTTTTTTAGTTGTAATTTTCCATAATCATAGTTGTAACTATTGTCTTACAAATATGGCACTCTTTACCCTAATGACGATATTTTTTCCCCTTCGTTCTTACAATAACTATGTCTATGCCTGGACTATATGTCGATCCATTCGGTACTAGCAATGCATTCACGGCTATAACGTTACATATAAAAGGTTCTAATTTAAATTGTTCAAGAATAGTAATGTAAAAATGCATACATGATTGCATGGTGTTAGAGAAATGGCAACCATGTCATTCACATGAAAGGCTAATAACAAAATATGGAAATTT
>NW_019251804.1:0-1263 GCF_002742605.1 Olea europaea var. sylvestris | reverse complement strand
CGAAAGAATGAGCACTTGCATATTTGGAACGCTTGGATTGTTGACGTACGAAGAATTGAGCGTAACTTTTGCACCCGGTGTCCATTTTGGGACCATACGTACTTTTTGGAAATGTAGCGACCGTTTTGGATTGAACTCCCAACTTCGTAGTGACGTATGAGGGATTTCGACCGTTTTTCGAAAGAGCGAGCACTTGCATATTTGGAATGCTTGGATTGCCGGCGTACGAAGAATTGAGCGTAACTTTTGTAAACAATGTCTGTTTTGTGACCATAAGTACTTTTTGGAAATGTAGCGACCCATTTGGATTGAACTCACAACTTCGTCGTGACGTACGAGGGATTTCGGCCATTTTTTGAAAGAGTGAGCACTTGCATATTTGGAAAGCTTGGATTGCCGGCGTACGAAGAATTGAGCGTAACTTTTGCACACGGTGTCTGTTTTGGGACCATAAGTACTTTTTGGAAAAGTAGCGACCGTTTTAGGTTGAACTCACAACTTTGTCGTGACGTACGAGGGATTTCGGCCATTTTTCGAAAGAGTGAGCACTTGCATATTTGGAACGCTTGGATTGCCGGCGTACGAAGAATTGAGCGCAACTTTTGCGCCCGGTGTCCTTTTTGGGACCATAAGTACTTTTTGGAAATGTAGCGACCGTTTTGGATTGAACTCCCAAATTCGTCGTGACGTATGAGGGATTTCGGCCATTTTTCGAAAGAGTGAGCACTTGCATATTTGGAACGCTTGGATTGCCGGCGTACGAAGAATTGAGCGTAACTTTTGCACACGGTGTCCGTTTTGGGACCATAAGTACTTTTTGGAAATGTAGCGACCGATTTGGATTGAACTCACCACTTCGTCATGACGTACGAGGGATTTCGGCCGTTTTTTGAAAGAGTGAGCACTTGCATATTTGGAAAGCTTGGATTGCCGACGTACGAAGAATTGAGCGTAACTTTTACAAACAATGTCTGTTTTGGGACCATAAGTACTTTTTGGAAATGTAGCGACCCTTTTGGATTGAACTCTCAACTTCGTCGTGACGTACGAGGGATTTCGGCCGTTTTTTGAAAGAGTGAGCACTTGCATATTTGGAAAGCTTGGACGCCGACGTACGAAGGATTGAGCGTAACTTTTGCACACGGTGTCTGTTTTGGGACCATAAGTGCTTTTTGAAAACGTAGCGACCCTTTTGGATTGAACTCACAACTTCGTCGTGACGTACGAGGGATTTCGGCCGTTTTTTGAAAGAGTGAGCACTTG
>NW_019251803.1:0-1263 GCF_002742605.1 Olea europaea var. sylvestris | reverse complement strand
TTTTTTGAAAGAATGAGCACTTGCATATTTAGAACGCTTGGAGAGTCGGCGGACGAAGAATTGAGAGTAACTTTTGCACACGGAGTGCATTTTGCGTCCATAAGTAGTTTTTGGAAATGTAGCGACCGTTTTGGATTGAACTCACCACTTCATCGTGACGTATGAGGGATTTCAGCTATTTTTTGAAAGAATGACCACTTGCATATTTGGAACGCTTGGATTGTCGACGTACAAAGAATTGAGTGTAACTTTTGCACACGGTGTCCGCTTTGGGCCCATAAGTACTTTTTTGAAACGTAGCGACCGCTTTGGATTGAACTCACCACTTCGTCGTGACGTACGAGTGATTTTGGCCATTTTTCATTGGAATGAGCACTTGCATATTTAGAACGCTTGGAGAGTCGACGGACGAAGAATTGAGCATAACTTTTGCACATGGTGTCCATTTTGCGTCCATAAGTACTTTTTGGAAATGTAGCGGCTGTTTTGGATTGAACACGTCACTTCGTCGTGACATACAAGGAATTTTGGCCATTTTTCGAAAGAATGAGCACTTGCATATTTAGAACGCTTGGAGAGTCGGAGGACGAAGAATTGAGCGCAACTTTTGCACACGGTGTCCGTTTTGCGTCCATAAGTACTTTTTGAAAATGTAGCGACCGTTTTGGATTCAACTCACCACTTCATCCTGGCGTACGAGGGATTTTGGCCATTTTTCGAAAGAATGAGCACTTGCGTATATGGAACGCTTGGATAGACAGCGTACAAAGAATTGAGCGTAACTTTTGCACACGGTATCCGTTTTGGGCCTGTAAGAACTTTTTGGAAATGTAACGACCGTTTTGGATTGAACTCATCACTTCGTCGTGACGTACGAGGATTTTGGCAATTTTTCGAAAGAATGAGCACTTGCATATTTAGAACGCTTGGAGAGTCGGCGGACGAAGAATTGAGTGCAACTTTTGCACACGGTGTCCGTTTTGCGTCCATAAGTACTTTTTGGAAATGTAGCGACCGTTTTGGATTGAACTAACCACTTCGTCGTGACGTATGACGAATTTTGGCCATTTTTCAAAAGAATGAGAACTTGCATATATGGAACGCTTGGATTGACAGCGCACAAAGAATTGAGAGTAACTTTTGCACACGGTGTCCGTTTTGGTCCCATAAGAACTTTTTCGAAATGTAGAAACCGTTTTGGATTGAACTCATCACTTCGTCGTGACGTACGAGGGATTTTGGCAATTTTTTGAAATAATGAGC
>NW_019251802.1:0-1263 GCF_002742605.1 Olea europaea var. sylvestris | reverse complement strand
CGGACACCGTGTGCAAAAGTTACGCTCAATTCTTGTTACGCCGACTCTCCAAGCGTTCCAAATATGCAAGTGTTCGTTCTTTCAAAAAAAGGCCGAAATCCCTCATACGTCATGATGAAGTTGTGAGTTCAATCCAAAAGGATCGCTACATTTTCAACAAGTACTTATGGGCCCAAAACGGACACCGTGTGCAAAAGTTACGCTCAATTCTTGTTACGCCGACTCTCCAAGCGGTCCAAATATGCAAGTGCTCGTTCTTTCGAAAAATGGCCGAAATCCCTTATACGTCACGACGAAGTGGTGAGTTCAATCCAAAGGGTCGCTACATTTCCAAAAATTTCTTATGGGCCCAAAACGGACATCGTGTGCAAAAGTTACGCTCAATTCTTGTTACGCCGACTCTCCAAGCGGTCCAAATATGCAAGTGCTCGTTCTTTCGAAAAATGGCCGAAATCCCTTATACGTCACGACGAAGTGGTGAGTTCAATCCAAAGGGTCGCTACATTTCCAAAAATTTCTTATGGGCCCAAAACGGACACCGTGTGCAAAAGTTACGCTCAATTCTTCTTACGCCGACTCTCCATGCGTTCCAAATATGCAAGTGCTAGTTCTTTAGAAAAATCCCCGAAATCCCTCATACGTCACGACGAAGTGGTGAGTTCAATCCAAAAGGGTCGCTACATTTCCAAAAAGTACTTATGGGCCCAAAACGGACACCGTGTGCAAAAGTTACGCTCAATTCTTCTTACACCGACTCTCCAAGCGTTCCAAATATGCAAGTGCTCGTTCTTTCGAAAAATGACTGAAATCCCTCATACATCACGACGAAGTTGTGAGTTCAATCCAAAAGGGTCGCAACATTTTCAAAGAGAACTTATGGGCCCAAAACGGACACCGTGTGCAAAAGTTACGCTCAATTCTTGTTACGTCGACTCTCCAAGCGTTCCAAATATGCAAGTGCTCGTTCTTTCGAAAAAAGGCCGAAATCCCTCATACGTCACGACGAAGTTGTGAGTTCAATCCAAAAGGGGCGATACATTTCCAAAAAGTACTTATGGGCCCAAAACGGACACCGTGTGCAAAAGTTACGCTCAATTCTTCTTACGCCGACTCTCCAAGCGTTCCAAATATGCAAGTGTTCGTTCTTTTGAAAAAAGGCCGAAATCCCTCATACGTCACAATGAAGTTGTGAGTTCAATCCAAAAGGGTCGCTACATTTTCAACAAGTACTTATGGGCCGAAAACGGACACCGTGTGCAAAAG
>NW_019251801.1:49795-51302 GCF_002742605.1 Olea europaea var. sylvestris | reverse complement strand
CCCGAGTCCAATTTCTGGGGCCGTATCCAATCAACCTGCCAAATTTTAGCCCATTTGGACACCGTCGTGACAAATTACGGAATTGCCCCTGGTGCGGCTTTTCTTTGTTAATTTTCTTTCCAATACTTGTTCAACCTGACATAATTAATACGAAAATTAATTATTCGGTGGCCTAAACGAAGGAATTTGGCTAATATTCTGTGATCCCGGGTCTGTGCCCGACTCCAATTTTTGGGGCCGTTTCCAATCAGCCTACTAAATTTCGGCCCATTCCGACACCATCGCGACAAATGACAAAATTGCCCTCGGTAAAGTTTTGCGTTGTTAATTTTCTGTCCAACACTTCTTCAACCTGACATAATTAATATGGAAATTATTTATTCGAAGGACTAAACGAACAAATTTGGCTATAATCCCGTGATCTCAGGCCTATGCTCCGACTCCAATTTCTGGGCCCGTTTCCAATTGACCAGCCAAATTTCGGCCCATTCTGACACCGTCGCGACAAATGACAAAATTTCCCCTGGTGGGGTTTTACGTTGTTAATTTTCAGTCTAACACTTCTTAAAACTGACATAACTAATACGGAAATTAATTATTCGGAGGCTTAAACGATGGAATTTGGTTAAAATCCCGTGATCCCGGGTCTATTCCCCGACTCCAATTTCTGGGGCCGTTTCCAATGCACTTGCCAAATTTCGGGCCATTCCGACACCGTCACGACAAATGACAAAATTGTCCCTTATGTGGTTTTTCTTTGTTAATTTTCTGTCTAACACTTCTTCAGCTTGACATAATTAATACGAAAATTAATTATTCAGAAGCCTAAATGGAGGAATTTGGCTAAAATCCCGTGATCTCGGGCCCATGCCCCGAGTCCAATTTCTCGGGACGTTTCCAATCAACCTTCCAAATTTCGACCCATTTCGACATCGTCGCGACAAATGATGAAATTGCCCTGGTGCAGTTATGTGTTGTTAATTTTCTGTCCAACACTTATTCAACCTGATATAATTAATATGGAAATTAATTATTCGGAGGCCTAAACGAAGGAATTTGGCTACAATCCCGTGATCCTGGGTTTGTGCCCCGACTCCAATTTCTAGTGCCATTTCCAATCAACCTGCCAAATTTCGGTCCATTCCAACAACGTCGCGACAAATGACGAAACTTCCCTTGGTGCGATTTTTCTTTATTAATTTTCTGTCCAACACTTCTTTAACATGACATAATTAATATGAAAATTAATTATTTCAAGGCCTAAACGAAGGAATTTGGCTAAAATCCCATGATCCCGGGTCTGTGCCCTAACTCCAATTTCTCGGATCATTTCCAATAAACCTGCCAAATTTCGACCCATTCCGACACCGTCGCGACAAATGAAGAAATTGCCCCTGGTGAGGCTTTTCTTTGTTAATTTTCTTTCCAACACTTCTTCAACCTGACATAATTAATACGAAAATTAATTATTCGAAGGCCTAAACGAAGGAATTTGGCTAAAATCCCG
>NW_019251801.1:47111-48817 GCF_002742605.1 Olea europaea var. sylvestris | reverse complement strand
TTTTGCGTTGTTAATTTTCAGTCCAACACTTCTTCGACTCCACATAATTAGTACGGAAATTAATTATTTGGAGGCCTAAACGAAGGAATTTAGCTAAAAACCCGCGATCCCAGGTCTGTGCCCCGACTCCAATTTCTAGGGCCGTTTCAAATCAACCTCCCAAATTTCGGCCCATTCCGACACCGTCGCAACAAATGACAAAATTACCCCTGGTGTAGTTTTGTGTTGTCAATTTTCTGTCCAACACTTCTTCAGCCTGACATAATTAATACGAAATTTATTTGTTCATAGGCCGAAACGAAGGAATTCGGCTTAAATCCCGTGATCTCGGGCCTGTGCCCCGAATCCAATTTCTGGGCCTGTTTCCAATCAACCTGCCAAATTACGTCCAAGTCCGACAACGTCGCGAAAAATGACGAAATTGCTCCTGGTGCGGCTTTACTTTGTTAATTTTCTGTCCAAAGCTTCTTCAACCTGACATAATTAATACGGAAATTTATTATTCGGAGGCCTAAATGAAGGAATTTGGCTAAAATCCCGTGAGCCTGGGTCTATGCCCCTAGTCCAATTTCTCGGGCCATTTCCAATCAACCTGCCAAATTTCGGCCCGTTCCGACACCGTCCCAACAAATGAAAAAATTGCCCCTCGTTTGGTTTTCCTTTGTTAATTTTCTGTCCAACACTTCTTCAACCTGACTTAATTAATACGGAAATTAATTATTCGGAGGCCAAAACGAAGGAATTTGGCCAAAATCCCTTGATCCTGGGTCTGTGCCCGAGTCCAATTTCTCGTGCCATTTCCAATTAACCTGCCGAATTTCGACCCATTCCGACACCGTCACGACAAATGACGAAATTGCCCTGGTGCGGTTATATGTTGTTAATTTTCTGTCCAACACTTCTTCAACCTGATATAATTAATACAGAAATTAATTATTCGGAGGCCTAAACGAAGGAAATTGGCTAAAATCACGTGATCCAGGGTCTTTGCCCCGACTCCAATTTCTAGGTCCGTTTCCAATCAACCTGCCAAATTTCGGCCCATTCCGACACCATCGCGACAAATGACGAACTTGCCCCTGGTTCGATTTTTTTTGTTAATTTTCTGTCCAACACTTCTTCAACCTGACATAATCAATATGGAAATTAATTATTCGAAGGCCTAACCGAAGGAATTTGGCTAAAATCCCGTGATCCCGGGTTTGTGTCCCGACTCCAATTTCTCGGGCCGTTTCCAATAACCTGCCAAATTTTCGCCCATTCCGACGCCGTCTTGACAAATGACGAAATTGCCCCTAGTGCGGCTTTTATTTGTTAATTTTCTTTCCAACCCTTCTTCAACCTGACATAATGAATACGAAAATTAATTATTCGGAGGCCTAAACGAAGGAATTTAGCTAAAATCACGTGATCCCGGGCTTGTGCCCCGACTCCAATTTCTTGGGCCGTTTCCAATAAACCAGCCGAATTTCAGTCCATTCTGACACTGTCGCGACAAATGACGAAATTGCCCCTGGTGCGGCTTTTCTTTGTTTATTTTCTTTCCAACACTTCTTCAACCAGACATAATTATTACGAAAATTAATTATTCGTAGGCCTAAACAAAGGAATTTGGCTAAAATCCCGTGATCCCGGGTCTGTACCCCGAGTCCAATTTTTGGGGCCGTTTCCAAACAACCGGCCAAATTTTAGCCCATTCCGACACC
>NW_019251801.1:14427-42431 GCF_002742605.1 Olea europaea var. sylvestris | reverse complement strand
CCAACACTACTTCGACCTGACATTATTAATATGGAAATTAATTATTCGGAGGCCTAAACGAAGGAATTTGGCTAAATCAACCTACAAAATTTCGGCCCATTCCGACACCATCGCGACAAATGACAAAATTGCTCCTGGTGCGGTTTTGCGCTGTTAATTTTATGTCCAACACTTCTTCAACCCGACATAATTAATATGGAAATTAATTATTTCGGAGGCCTAAACGTAGAAATTTAGCTAAAAACCCGTGATCCCGGGTCAGTGCCCCAACTCCAATTTCTGGGGCCGTTTCCTATCAACCTACCAAATTTCAACCCATTCCGACACTGTCGTGACAAATGACAAAATTGCCTCTGGTGTAGTTTTGCGTCGTTAATTTACAGTCCAACACTTCTTCAACCTGACATAATTAATACGAAAATTAATTATTCTTAGGCCTAAACGAAGGAATTTGGCTAAAATCTCGTGATCTCGGGCCTGTGCTCCGACTCCAATTTCTGGGCCCGTTTCCAATCAACCGGCCAAATTTCGGCCAAGTCCGACAACGTCGCAAAAATTATGACATTGCCCCTGGTGCAGCTTTTCTTTGTTAATTTTCTTTTCAACACATCTTCAACCTGACATAATTAATACAGAAACTAATTATTCGAAGGCCCAAACGAAGGAATTTGGCTAAAATCCTATGATCCCGGGTCTGTACCACGACTCCAATTCCTGGGGCCGTTTCCAATTAACTTACCAAATTTCGGCCCATTCCGACACCGTCGCGACAAATGATGAAATTGCCCCAGGTGCGGCTTTTCTTTGTTAATTTTCTTCCCAACACTTCTTCAACCTGACATAATTAATACGAAAATTTATTATTCGAAGGCCTAAACGCAGAAATTTGGCTAAAATCCCGTGATCTCGGGCTTGTGCCCCGACTCCAATTTCTGGGCCCGTTTCCAGTCAACCTGCCAAATTTCGGCCATGTCCAACAATGTTGCAAAAATTACGAAATTACCGCCGGTGCGGCTTTTCTTAATTTTCTTTCGAACACTTCTTCAACCTGACATAATTAATACGGAAATTAATTATTCGGAGGCCTAAAAGAAGGAATTTGGCAAAAATCCTGTGATCCCGGGTCTGTGCACCGAGTCCAATTTCTGGGGGCCGTTTCCAATCAACCTGCAAAATTTCGGCCCATTCCGACACCGTCGTGACAAATGACGAAATTGCCCCTAGTGCGGCTTTTCTTTGTTAAATTTCTTTCCAATACTTCTTCAACCTGACATAATTAATTCGAAAATAAATTACTCGAAGGCCTAACCGAAGGAATTTGGCTAAAATCCCAAGATCCCGGGTTTGTACCCCAAGTCCAATTTCTGGGGCCATTTCTAATCAACCTGCCATATTTTGGCCCATTCCGACACCGTCGCGACAAATGACGAAATTGCCCCTAGTGCGGCTTTTCTTTGTTAATTCTCTTTTCAACACTTCTTCAACCTGACATAATTAATACGGAAATTAATTATTCGTAGGCCTAAACGAAGGAATTTGGCTAAAATCCCGTGAACTCGAGCCTGTGCCCCGACTCCAATTTCTGGGCCTGTTTCCAATCAACCTGCCAAATTTTGGCCAGGTCCGACAACGTCGCGAAAATTACGAAATTGCCCCTAGTGCGGCTTTTCTTTGTTAATTCTCTTTTCAACACTTCTTCAACCTGACATAATTAATAAGGAAATTTATTATTCGAAGGCCTAAACGAAGGAATTTGGCTAAAATCCCGTGATCCCGGGTCGATGCCCCGAGTCCAATTTCTCGGGCCGTTTCCAATCAGCCTGCCAAACTTCAGCCCATTTCGACACCGTCGCGACAAATGACAAAATTGCCTCTGGTGCGGTTTTGCGTTGTTAACTTTCTACCCAGCACTTCTTCAACCTGACATAATTAATACGAAAATTAATTATTCTTAGGCCTAAACGAAGGAATTTGGCTAAAATCTCGTGATCTCGGGCCTGTGCTCCGACTCCAATTTCTGGGCCCGTTTCCAATCAACCGGCCAAATTTCGGCCAAGTCCGACAACGTCGCGAAAATTATGACATTGCCCCTGGTGCAGCTTTTCTTTGTTAATTTTCTTTTCAACACATCTTCAACCTGACCTAATTAATACAGAAACTAATTATTCGAAGGCCCAAACGAAGGAATTTGGCTAAAATCCTATGATCCCGGGTCTGTACCACGAGTCCAATTCCTGGGGCCGTTTCCAATTAACTTACCAAATTTCGGCCCATTCCGACACCGTCGCGACAAATTATGAAATTGCCCCAGGTGCGGCTTTTCTTTGTTAATTTTCTTCCCAACACTTCTTCAACCTGACATAATTAATACGAAAATTTATTATTCGAAGGCCTAAACGCAGAAATTTGGCTAAAATCCCGTGATCTCGGGCTTGTGCCCCGACTCCAATTTCTGGGCCCGTTTCCAGTCAACCTGCCAAATTTCGGCCATGTCCGACAATGTTGCAAAAATTATGAAATTGCCGCCGGTGCGGCTTTTCTTAATTTTCTTTCCAACACTTCTTCAAGCTGACATAATTAATACGGAAATTAATTATTCGGAGGCCTAAAAGAAGGAATTTGGCAAAAATCCTGTGATCCCGGGTCTGTGCACCGAGTCCAATTTCTGGGGGCCGTTTCCAATCAACCTGCAAAATTTCGGCCCATTCCGACACCGTCGCGACAAATGACGAAATTGCCCCTAGTGCGGCTTTTCTTTGTTAATTTTCTTTCCAATACTTCTTCAACCTGACATAATTAATTCGAAAATAAATTACTCGAAGGCCTAACCGAAGGAATTTGGCTAAAATCCCAAGATCCCGGGTTTGTACCCCAAGTCCAATTTCTGGGGCCATTTCTAATCAACCTGCCATATTTTGGCCCATTCTGACACCGTCGCGACAAATGACGAAATTGTCCCTGGGGCGATTTTTCTTTGTTCATTTTCTATCCAACACTTTTTCAACCTAACATAATTAATACGGAAATTAATTATTCGTAGGCCTAAACGAAGGAATTTGGCTAAAATCCCGTGAACTCGAGCCTGTGCCCCGACTCCAATTTTTGGGCCTGTTTCCAATCAACCTGCCAAATTTCGGCCAGGTCCGACAACGTCGCGAAAATTACGAAATTGCCCCTAGTGCGGCTTTTCTTTGTTAATTCTCTTTTCAACACTTCTTCAACCTGACATAATTAATAAGGAAATTTATTATTCGAAGGCCTAAACGAAGGAATTTGGCTAAAATCCCGTGATCCCGGGTCGATGCCCCGAGTCCAATTTCTCGGGCCGTTTCCAATCAGCCTGCCAAACTTCAGCCCATTTCGACACCGTCGCGACAAATGACAAAATTGCCTCTGGTGCGGTTTTGCGTTGTTAACTTTCTACCCAGCACTTCTTCAACCTGACATAATTATTACGAAAATTAATTATTCATAGGCCTAATAGAAGGAATTTGGCAAAAATCCCGTTATCCCGGGTCTGTGCCCTGACTCCAATTTCTGGGGCCGTTTCCAATCAACCTGCCAAATTTCGGCCCATTCCGACACCGTTGCGAAAAATGACGAAATTGCCCAGGAGCGGTTAAGCGTTGTTAATTTTTTGTCCAACACTTCTTCAACCTGATTAATTGATACTGAAATTAATTATTCGGAGGCCTAAAGAAAGGAATTTGGCTAAAATCCCGTGATCCCGGGTCTGTGGCCTGACTCCAATTTCTGGGGCCGTTGCCAATCAACTTGCCAAATTTCGGCCCATTTCGACACCGTTGCAACAAATGACGAAATTTCCCCGAAGCGGTTATGCGTAGTTAATTTTCTATCCAACACATCTTCAACCTGAAATAATTAATATGAAAATTAATTATTCGGAGGCCTAAATGAAGGAATTTGGCTAAAATTCCATGATCCCGGGTTTGTGCCTAGAGTCCAATTTCTCGGGCCGTTTCCAATAAACCAGCCAAATTTTGGCCAATTCCGACACCGTCGCGACAAATGACGAAATTGCCCCTGGTGCGGCTTTTCTTTGTCAATTTTCATTCCAACACTTCTTTAACCTGACATAATTAATACGAAAATTTTATTATTCGAAGGCCTAAACGAAGGAATTTGGCTAAAATCCCATGATCCTGAGTCTGTGCCCCGAGTCCAATTTCTTAGGCCGTTTCTGATCAACCTGCCAAACTTTAGCCCATTCTGACACCGTCGCGACAAATGACGAAATTTCCCCTGGTACGGTTTTGCGTTGTTAATTTTCTGTCCAACACTTCTTCAACCTGACATAATTAATACGGAAATAAATTATTCGGAGGCCTAAACGAAGGAATTTGGCCAAAATCCCGTTATCCCGGGTTTGTGCCCCGACTCCAATTTCTGGGGCCGTTTCCAATCAACCAGCAAAATTTCGGCCCATTCCGACACCGTCGCAACAAATGACGAAATTGCCCAGGAGCGGTTAAGCGCTGTTAATTTTCTGTCCAACACTTCTTCAACCTGATATAATTAATACGGAAATTAATTATTTGGAGGCCTAAAGGAAGGAATTTGGCTAAAATCCCATGATCCCGGGTCGGTGGCCCGACTCCAATTTCTGGGGCCGTTTCCAATCAACTTGCCAAATTTCTGCCCATTCCGACACCGTTGCGACAAATGACGAAATTGCCCAGTAGCGGTTATGCGTTGTTAATTTTCTATCCAACACATCTTCAACCTTACATAATTAATACAAAAATTAATTATTCGAAGGCCTAAACGAAGGAATTTGGCTAAAATTCCATGATCCCGGGTCTGTACCCCGACTCCAATTTCTCGGGCCGTTTCCAATAAACCTGCCAAACTTCAGCCCATTCCGACACCGTCGCGACAAATGGCGAAATTACCCCTGGTGCGGCTTTTCTTTGTTAATTTTCTTTCCAACACTTCTTCAACCTGATGTAATTAATACGAAAATTAATTATTCGAAATCCTAAACGAAGGAATTTGGCTGAAATCCCATGATCCTGGGTCTGTGCCCCGAGTCCAATTTCTGGGGCCGTTTCTAAACATCCTACTAAATTTTGGCCAATTTCGACATCGTCGTGACAAATGACGAAATTACCCCTGGTGCGGCTTTTCTTTGATAATTTTCTTTCCAGTACTTCTTCATCCTGACATAATTAATACGGAAATTAATTTTTCGGAGGCCTAAACGAAGGAATTTGGCTAAAATCCCGTGATCCCGAGTCTGCTCCCCGACTCCAATTTTTGGGCCTGTTTCCAATCAGCCTACCAAATTTCGGCCCATTCCAACACCGTCGCGACCAATGACAAAAATGCCCCTGGTGTGGTTTTGCGTTGTTAATTTTTTGTCCAACACTTCTTCAACCCGACATAATTAATACGAAAATTAATTATTCGGCGGCCTAAACGAAGGAATTTGGCTAAAAATCAGTGATCTCGGGTCCATGCCCTGACTCCAATTTCAGGGGCCGTTTCCAATCGACCAGCCAAATTTCGGCCCATTCCGACACCATCGTGACAAATGACAAAATTGCCCTTTGTGCAGTTTTTCGTTGTTAATTTTCTGTCCAACACTTCTTCAACCAGACTTAATTAATACGGAAATGAATTATTCGGAGGCCTAAACGAAGGAATTTAGCTAAAATCTCGTGATCCCGGGTTTGCGCCCCAAGTCCAATTTCTGGGGCCGTCTCCAATCAACCTGCAAAATTTAGGCCCATTCCGACACCGTCGCGACAAATGACGAAATTTCCTCTGGTACGGTTTTTCTTTTTTAATTTTCTGTGCAACACTTCTTCAACCTAACAAAATTAATACGGAAATTATTCGGAGGCCTAAACGAAGGAATTTAGCTAAAATCCTGTGATCCCGAGTTTGTGCCTCGAGTCCAATTTCTGGAGCCGTTTCCAATCAAACTGCCAAATTTCGGCCAATTCCGACAATGTCGCAAAAATTACGAAATTACCCCTGGTGCAGCTTTTCTTTGTTAATTTTCTTTCCAACACTTCTTCAACCTGACATAATTAATACGGAAATTAATTATTCGGAGTCCTAAATGAAGGAATTTGGCTAAAATCCCGTGATCCCGGGTCTGTGCCTCGAGACCAATTTCCCGGGGCGTTTCCAATCAACCTGCCAAATTTCGGCCCATTCCGACACCGTCGCGACAAATGACGAAATTGCCCCTGGTGCGGCTTTTCTTTGTTGATTTTCTTTCCAACACTTCTTCAACCTGATGTAATTAATACGAAAATTAATTATTCGGAGGCCTAAACGGAGTTATTTAACTAAAACCCCGTGATCCCGGGTCTGTGCCCCGAGTCCAATTTCTGGGCCCGTTTCCGATCAACCTACCAAATTTTGGCCAATTCCGACACCGTCGTGATAAATGACGAAATTGCCCTTGGTGCAGCTTTTCTTTGTTAATTTTCTTTTCAACGCTTCTTCAACCTGACATAATTAATACGGAAATTAATTATTCGGAGGCCCAAACGAAGGAATTTGGCAAAAATCTCGTGATCCTGAGTCTGTACCCCGAGTCCAATTTCTGGGGTCGTTTCCAATCAACCTGGCAAAGTTCGGACCACTCCGACAATGTTCGACAAATGACGAAATTACCTCTGGTGCGATTTTTCTTTGTTCATTTTCTATCCATCACTTCTTCAAACTGACATAATTAATACGGAAATTAATTATTCGGAGGCCTAAACGAAGGAATTTGTCTAAAATCTCGTGATCCCGGGACTGTGCCTCGACTCCAATTTTTGGGGCCGTTTCCAATAGAGCTGGGCAAATCTCCCGAACCGAACCGACCGAACCGAACCGAACCCGACGGTTATTGTCAAATTAAATACCCGAACGGATATCTGAATTGAGAATCGACGGGTACGGTTCGGTTCTCGATTCTAGACCAAGAACCGAAGAACCGAATAAGAATCAAATCTTTCTAATTATTTTTTTATATTGAGTAAATCAAATTATTTTAATTTTAATTTTTTCCAAACAAATTAACAAATTAATGATTTCTAAATCCAAATTTTTGTCCCAATAATTTGTTTCATTTCTAATTTTTTAATTTTTGGCCCAATTACCCATTTTATTGTTTCATTTCTTAGCCAAACAAGATCAAATCCACTAAATAACCCTAAACACCTACAATAAAGTGCATAAGGTTGTCTCGACTCTCGCAATCACTCTCGCAGCCTCGCTAATACTCCAAAACCTATACAATCGTCGGCCGACACTCTGACCTCCGATCGAAGCCGTGACTTTCGTCGACTAAAGCTTTGATCGTAGCGATCATTTGAACAAGGTAGTTTACTAATCTCTGACATTCCAAAACCATTAAATGTATCATTAGTCGTATTTATATAACATTGTTATAAATTTTAAAAAAAATTAATTATAGTACAGAATCGAACGGAATCGAACCGAACCGAACCGAATGGAACCGAACCCGAACGGTTCCATAATTATATTTGGACCCGACGGTTCCATTTACAAAATACCCGAAAAGTTCGATTCGGTTCTAAAGAGAACCAAACTGAACCGACCCACGCCCATCCCTAGTTTCCAATCAACCTGCCAAATTTCGGTCCATTCCGACACCGTCGTGACAAATGACAAAATTGCCCCCGGTGCGATTTTTCTTTGTTAATTTTCTATCCAACACTTCTTTAGCTTGACATAATTAATATAGAAATTAATTATTCGGAGGCCTAAACGATGGAATTTGGTTAAAATCCCATGATCTCGGGTCTGTTCCCCAACTCCAACATCTGGGGCCGTTTCCAATCAACCTGCCAAAATTCGGGCCATTCCAACATCGTCACGGCAAATGACAAAATTGTCCCTGGTGTGATTTTTCTTTGTTAATTTTCTGTCCAACACTTCTTCAGCCTGACATAATTAATACGAAAATTAATTATTCAGAGGCCTAAATGGAGGAATTTGGCTAAAATCCCGTGATCCTGGGCCTGTGCCCCGAGTCTAATTTCTCAGGATGTTTCCAAATTTGGGACCATTTCCAATCAACCTGCCAAATTTCGGCCCATTCCGACAACGTCACGACAAATGACAAAACTTTCCCTGGTGCGATTTTTCTTTGTTTATTTCCTATTCAACACTTCTTTAACCTGGCATAATTAATACGGAAATTAATTATTTCAAAGCCTAAACGAAGGAATTTGGCTAAAATCCCGTGATCCTGGATCTGTGCCCCGACTCCAATTTCTCGGGTCGTTTCCAATAAACCTGCCAAATTTCGGCCAATTTCGACATCGTCGCGACAAATAACGAAATTACCCCTGTGCGGCTTTTCTTTGTTAATTTTCTTTCCAACACTTCTTCAACCTAGCATAATTAATACAGAAATTAATTATTCGGAGGCCTAAACGAAGGAATTTGGCTAAAATCCCATGATCTCGTGTCTGTGCCCCGAGTCCAATTTCTGGGGCCGTATCCAATCAACCTGCCAAATTTCGGCCCATTCTGACACCGTCGTGACAAATGATGAAATTGCCCCTAGTGCGGCTTTTCTTTGTTAATTTTCTTTCCAATACTTCTTCAACTTGACATAATTAATACGAAAATTAATTATTCGGTGGCCTAAACGAAGGAATTTGGCTAAAATTCCGTGATCCCGGGTCTTTGCCCTGACTCCAATTTTTGGGGCCGTTTCCAATCAGCCTACTAAATTTCGGCCCATTCCGACACCATCACGACAAATGACAAAATTGCCCCTAGTAAGGTTTTGCATTGTTAATTTTTTGTCCAACACTTCTTCAACCTGACATCATTAATATGGAAATTATTTATCCGAAGGACTAAACGAAGGAATTTAGCTATAATCCCGTGATCTCGGGCCTATGCTCCGACTCCAATTTTTGGGCCCGTTTCCAATTGACCTGCCAAATTTCGGCCCATTCCGACACCGTCGCGACAAATGACGAAATTGCCTCTGGTGCAGTTTTGCGTTGTTAATTTTCAGTCCAACACTTCTTCAACCTGACATAATTAATACGGAAATTAATTATTCGGAGGTCTAAACGATGGAATTTGGTTAAAATCCCGTGATCCTGGGTCTGTTCCCCGACTCCAATTTTTGGGGCCGTTCCCAATCAACCTGCCAAATTTCGGACCATTCTGACACCGTCGCGACAAATGACAAAATTGCCCCTGCTGTGGTTTTTCGTTATTAATTTTCTGTCCAACACTTCTTCAGCTTGACATAATTAATACAAAAATTAATTATTCAGAGGCCTAAATGGAGGAATTTGGCTAAAATCCCGTGATCACGGGGTTGTGCCCCGAGTCCAATTTCTCGGGACGTTTCCAATCAACCTTTCAAATTTCGGCCCATTCCGACACCGTCGCGACAAATGACAAAATTGCCCTGGTGCAGTTATGCATTGTTAATTTTCTGTCCAACACTTCTTCAACTTGATATAATTAATACGAAAATTAATTATTCGGAGGCCTAAACGAATGAATTTAGCTAAAATCCCGTGATCCCGGGTCTGTGCCCCGACTCCAATTTCTGGGGCCATTTCCAATCAACCTGCCAAATTTCGGCCCATTTCGACAACGTCACGGCAAATGACGAAACTTACCCTAGTGCGATTTTTCTTTGTTAATTTTCTACTCAACACTTCTTTAACCTGACATAATTAATACGGAAATTAATTATTTTGAGGCCTAAACGAAGGAATTTAGCTAAAATCCCATGATCTCGAGTCTGTGCCCCGACTCCAATTTCTCGGGTCGTTTCCAATAAACCTACCAAATTTCGGCCCATTCCGACACCATCGTGACAAATGACGAAATTGCTTCTGGTGCAGCTTTTCTTTGATAATTTTCTTTCCAATACTTCTTCAACCTGACATAATTAATACGGAAATTAATTATTCGGTAGCCTAAACGAAGGAATTGGGCTAAAATTTCGTGATCCCGGGTCTATGCCCCGACTCCAATTTTTGGGGCCGTTTCAAATCAACCTGCTAACTTTCGGCCCATTTCGACACCGTCGCGACAAATGACAAAATTGCCCTTGGTGCGATTTTGCGTTGTTATTTTTCTATCCAACACTTCTTCAACCTGACATAATTAATATGGAAATTAATCATTCTAAGGCCTAAACGAAGGAATTTGGCTAAAATCCCGTGATCTCAGGCCTATGCCTTGACTCCAATTTCTGGGCCCATTTTCAATCGACCTGCCAAATTTTGGCCAATTCCAACAACGTCATGAAAAATATGAAATTTACCCAGGTGCGACTTTTCTTTGTTAATTTTCTTTCCAACACTTCTTCAACCTGACATAATTAATTTGAAAATTAATTATTCAGAGGCCTAGATGAAGGAATTTGGCTAAAATCCCGTGATTTCGGGTCTGTGCCCTGAGTCCAATTTCTCGGGCCGTTTCCAATCAACCTACCAAATTTCAGCCCATTCCGACACTGTCACGACAAATGACGAAATTGCCACTGGTGCGGCTTTTCTTTGTTAATTTTCTTTCCAACACTTCTTCAACCTTACAAAATTAATACGAAAATTAATTATTCGGAGGCCTAAACGAAGGAATTTGACTAAAATCCCGTGATCCCGGGTCTGTGCCCCGAGTCCAATTTCTAAGGCCGTTTCCAATCAACGTGCCAAATTTCGGCCCATTCCGACACCGTCACAACAAATGACGAAATTGCCCGTGGTGCGACTTTTCTTTGTTAATTTTCTTTCCAATACTTCTTCAACCTAACATAATTAATACAGAAATTAATTATTAGGAGGCCTAAACGAAAGAATTTGGCTAAAATCCCGTGATCCCGAGTCTGTGCCCCAACTACAATTTTCGGGGTCGTTTCTGATTAACCTGCCAAAATTCGGCCCATTCCGACATCGTCGCGACAAATTACAAAATTGCCCTTGGTGCGGTTTTGCGTTGTTAATTTTCTGTCCAACACTTCTTCAGCCTGACATAATTAATATAGAAATTAATTATTCGGTGG
The DNA here is from genome assembly GCF_002742605.1 of Olea europaea var. sylvestris. NCBI lineage: Eukaryota > Viridiplantae > Streptophyta > Magnoliopsida > Lamiales > Oleaceae > Olea > Olea europaea. Next base: position 31,396 of record NW_019251801.1, on the reverse strand, counting down.
CCTAAACGAAGCAATTTGGCTAAAATCCCGTGACCTCGGGTCTGTGTCCTGACTCCAATTTCTGAGGCCGTTTCCAATCAACCTGCCAAATTTTGGCCCATTCCGACACCAACGTGACAAATGAGGAAATTGCCCCAGGTGCAGTTTTGGATTGTTAATTTTCTGTCCAACACTTCTTCAACTAGACATAATTAATACGAAAATTAATTATTCGAAGGCCTAAACGAAGGACTTTGGCTAAAATTCCGTGATCCCGGGTCTGTGCCCCGACTCCAATTTCTCGGGCCGTTTCCAATAAATCTGCCAAATTTCGGCCTATTCCGACACCATCGCAACAAATGACAAAATTGCCCTTGGTGCGGCTTTTCTATGTTCATTTTCTTTTCAACACTTATTCAACCTGACATAATTAATTCGAAAATTAATAATTCGGACGCCTAAACGAAGAAATTTGGCTAAAATCTTGCGATCCCGGGTCTGGGCCCCGAGTCAAATTTTTGGGGCCGTTTCCAATCAACCTGCCAAATTTCGGCCCATTCCGACACCTTCGCGACAAATGACGAAATTGCCCTGGTGCGGTTATGCGTTGTTAATTTTATGTCCAGCACTTCTTCAACCTGATATAATTAATACGGAAATTAATTATTCAGAGGCTTAAACGAAGGAATTTGGCTAAAATCCCGTGATCCTGGGTCTGTGCCCCGACTCCAATTTCTCGGGCCGTTTCCAAAAAACCTGCCATATTTCGGCCCATTCTGACACCGTCGGGACAAATGATGAAATTGCCCCTAGTGCAGTTTTTCTTTGTTAATTTTCTTTCCAACACTTCTTCAACCTGACATAATTAATACGAAAATTAATTATTCGGAGGCCCAAACGAAGGAGTTTGGCTAAAATCCTGGGATCCCGGGTCTGTGTCCTGACTCGAATTTCTGGGGCCGTATCCAATCAACCTGCCAAATTTCGGCCCATTTCGACACCGTCGTGACAAATGACGAAATTACCCCTGGTGCGACTTTTCTTTGTTAATTTTCTGTCCAACACTTCTTCAACCTGATATAAATAATACGAAAATTAATTATTTAGAAGCCTAAACGAAGGAATTTGGCAAAAATCCCGTGATCCCGGGTCTGTGCCCCGACTTTAATTTCTGGGGCCGTGTCCAATCAACCTGGTAAATTTCGGCCCATTCCAACACCGCCGCGACAAATGATGAAATTACCCCTGGTGCGACTTTTCTTTGTTAATTTTCTGTCCAACACTTCTTCAACTTGATATAATTAATACGAAAATTAACTAATCGGAGGCCTAAACGAAGGAATTTGGCTAAAATCCCGTGATCCCGGGTCTGTGCCCCAACTCCAATTTCTTGGGTTGTTTCCAAGAAACCTGCCAAATTTTGGCCCATTCAGACACCGTCGCGACAAATGACAAAATTGCCCCTGGTGCGGCATTTCTTTGTTAATTTTCTTTCCAACACTTCTTCAACCTGACATAATTAATACGGAAATTAATTATTCGGAGGCCAAACGAAGGAATTTGGCTAAAATCCCGTGATCTCGAGTCTGTGCCCCAAGTCCAATTTCTGGGGCCGTATCCAATCAACCTGCCAAATTTCAGCCCATTCCGACACCGTCGTGACAAATGACGAAATTGCCCCTGGTGCAGCTTTTCTTTGTTAATTTTCTTTCCAATACTTCTTCAACCTGACATAATTAATACGAAAATTAATTTTTCGGTGTCCTAAACGTAGGACTTTGGCTAAAATTCCGTGATCCAGGGTTTGTACCCGGACTCCAATTTTTGGGATCGTTTCCAATCAACCTACCAAATTTCGGCCCATTCCGACACCGTCGCGACAAATGACAAAATTACCCCTGGTGCGGTTTTACGTTTTTAATTTCTGTCCAACACTTCTTCAACCTGACATAATTAATATGGAAATTATTTATTCGAAGGACTAAACAAAGGAATTTGGCTATAATCCCGTGATCTCGAGCCTATACCTTAACTCCAATTTCTGGCCCCGTTTCCAATCGACCTGCCAAATTTCTACCAATTTCGACAACGTCGCGAAAATTATGAAATTTCCCCTGGTGCGACTTTTCTTTGTTAATTTTCTGTCCAACTTCTTCAGCCTGACTAATTAATACAAAAATTAATTTTTCGGAGGCCTAAACGAAGGAATTTAGCTAAAATCCCACGATCCTGGGTCTTTTTCCTGACTTCGATTTCTTGGGCCATTTCAAATCAACCTGACAAATTTCGGCCCATTTCGACACCATCGCGACAAATGACAAAATTGCCCTTGGTACGATTTTTCTTTATTAATTTTCTGTCCAACACTTCTTCAGCCTGACATAATTAATACGGAAATTAATTATTCGGAGGCCTAATCGAAGGAATTTGGCTAAAATCCCTTGAGCTCGGGTCTGGGTCCCGATTCCAATTTCTGGGCCATTTCCAGTCAACCTGTCAAGTTTCGGCCCATTTTGACACCATCACGACAAATAACAAAATTGCCCTGGTGCGGTTATGTGTTGTTAATTTTTTGTCCAACACTTCTTCAAGCTGAGATAATTAATACGGAAATTAATTATTCGGAGGCCTAAACGAAGGAATTTGGCTAAAATCCCGTGATCCCGGGTCTGTGCCCCCGACTCCAATTTCTAGGGCCGTTTCCAATAAACCTGCAAAATTTCGGCCCGTTCCGACACCGTCGTGACTAATGATGAAATTTCCCTTGGCGTGGCTTCTCTTTGTTAATTTTCTTTCCAACACTTCTTCAACCTGACATAATTAATGCCGAAATTAATTATTTAGAGGCCTAAACGAAGGAATTTGATGAAAATCCCGTGATCCCGGGTCTGTGCCCCGAGTCCAATTTCTGGGGCCGTTTCCAAATAACCTACCAAATTTTGGCCCATTCCGACACCGTCATGACAAATGATGAAATTGCCCTTGGTACGGCTTTTCTTTGTTAATTTTCTTTCCAATACTTCTTCAACCTGACATAATTAATACGAAAATTAATTATTCGAAGGCCAAAACGAAATAATTTGGCTAAAATCTCATGATCCTAGGTCTGTGCCCCGTCTCCAATTTTTGGGGTCGTTTCCAATCAACCAGCCAAAATTCGGCCCATTCCGACACCGTTGTGACAAATGACAAAATTGTCCCTGGTATGGTTTTGCATTGCTAATTTTCTGTCCAACACTTCTTCAACTTGACATAATTAATGTGGAAATTAATTATTCGGAAGCCTAAACGAAGGAATTTCGCTAAAATCCCATGATCCCGGGTCTGTGTCCTGACTCCAATTTCTAGGGCCGTTTCTAATCAACCTGCCAAATTTCGGCCCATTCCGTCGACGTCGCGACAAATGACGAAATTGCTCCTGATGCGATTTTGCATTGTTAATTTTCTGTCCAACACTTCTTCAACCCGACATAATTAATACGAAAATTAATTATTCGGAGGCCTAAACGAAGGAATAGGACTAAAAACCCATGATCCCGGGTCTGTGCCTCGACTCCAACTTCTGGGGCCGTTTCCAATCAACCTGCCAAGTTTTGGCCCATTCCGACAGCGTCGCTACAAATGACAAAATCACCCTTCGTGCAGTTTTGCGTTGTTAATTTTCTCTCCAACACTTCTTCAACCCGACATAATTAATACGGAAATTAATTATTCGGAGGCCTAAACGAAGGAACTAAAAACCCATTATCCCGGGTCTGTGCCTCGACTCCAATTTCTGGTGCCATTTCCAATCAACCTGCCAAGTTTCGGCCCATTCCGACACCGTCGCTACAAATGACAAAATTACCCTTGGTGCAGTTTTGCGTTGTTAATTTTCTGTCCAACACTTATTCAACCTGACATATTTAATACGGAAATTAATTATTCAGAGGACTAAACGAAGGAATTTAGCTAAAATCTCGTGATCTCGGGCTTGTGCTTCGACTCCGAACTGTGGGCCAGTTTCAAATCAACCTGCCTAATTTCGGCCAATTTCGACAATGTCGAGAAAATTACGAAATTGCCCCTGGTGCAGCTTTTCGTTGTTAATTTTCTTTCCAACACTTCTTCAACCTTAAATAATTATTACGAAAATTAATTATTCGAAGGCCTAAATGTAGGAATTTGGCTAAAATCCCATGATCCCGGGTCTGTTCTCCGAGTCCAATTTCTCAGGCCGTTTCCATCAACCTGCCAAATTTTGGATATTACGATACCGTCGCGGCAAATGACGAAATTGCTCCAGGTGCGACTTTTCTTTGTTAATTTTCTTTCCAACACTTCTTCAACTTGACATAATTAATACGGATATTAATTATTCGGAGGCCTAAACGAAGGAATTTGGCTAAAATCCCGTAATCCCGGGTCTGTACCCCGAGTCCAATTCCTGGGGCCGTTTCCAATCAACTTGCCAAATTTCGGCCCATTCCGACACCATCGCGACAAATGACGAAATTGCTCCTGGTGTGAATTTTCTTTATTCATTTTCTTTCCAACAATTTTTCAACCTGACATAATTAATACGGAAGTTAATTATTCAGAGGCCTAAACGAAGGAATTTGGCTAAAATCCTGTGATCCTAGGTCTGTGCCTCGACTCCAATTTCTCGGGCTGTTTCCAATAAACCTGCCAAATTTCGGTCCATTTTGACACCGTCGCGACAAATGACGAAATTGCCCTTGGTTTGGCTTTTATTTGTTAATTTTCTTTCCAACACTTCTTCAGCCTAACATAATTAATACGAAAATTAATTATTCGGAGGCCTAAACGAAGGAATTTGACTAAAATCCCGTGATCCCGGGTCTGTGCCCTAGTCCAATTTCTCGGGCTTTTTCCAATCTACCTGCCAAATTTCGACCTATTCCGACACAGTCGCGACAAATGACGAAATTGCCCTGGTGAGGTTATGCGTCATTAATTTTCTGTCCAACACTTCTTCAACCTGATATAATTAATACGGAAATTAATTATTCGAAGGCCTAAACGAAGGAATTTGGCTAAAATCCCGTGATCCTGGGTCTGTGCCCCGAATCCAATTTCTGGGGCCGTTTCCAGTCAACCTGCCAAATTTTGGCCCAATTCCAACACCGTCACGACAAAGGAACGAATTACCCCTGGTGCGGCTTTTTTTGTTAATTTTCTTTCCGACACTTCTTCAACCTGACATAATTAATACGAAAATTAATTATTCGGAGGCCTAAATGAAGGAAATTGGCCAAAATCCCGTGATCCCGGGTATGTGCCTCGAGTCCAATTTCTGGGGCCGTTTCCAAACAACCTGCCAAATTTCGGCCCAATCCGACACCGTTGCGACAAATGACAAAATCGCACTTGGTACGACTTTTCTTTTTTAATTTTCTTTACAACACTTCTTCAATCTGACATAATCGATACGGAAATTAATTATTCGGACGCTTAAACGAAGGAATTTGGCTAAAATCCTGTGATCCCGGGTCTGTGCCCCGACTCCAATTTCTCGGGTTGTTTCAAGTAAACCTGCCAAATTTCGGCCCATTCCGACACCGTCGCGAAAAACGACGAAATTGCCCCCAGTGCGGCTTTTCTTTGTTAATTTTCTTTCCAACACTTCTTCAACTTGACATAATTAATACGGAAATTAATTATTCGGAGGCCTGAGCGAAGGAATTTGGCTAAAATCCCGCGATCCCGGGTCTCTGTCCTAACTCCAATTTTTGGGGCCGTATCCAATCAACCTACCAGATTTTGGCCCATTCTGACACGGTCACGACAAATGACGAAATTACCCATGGTGCGACTTTTCTTTGTTAATTTTCAGTCCAACACCTCTTCAACCTGATATAATTAATAGGGAAATTAATTATTCGGAGGCCTAAACGAAGGAATTTGGCAAAGATCCCGCGATCCCGGGTCAGTGCCCCGACTCCAATTTCTGGGGCCGTTTCCAATCAACCTGCCAAATTTCGGCCCATTCAGACACCGTCGCGACCAATGACAAATTCACCCCTGGTGCGATTTTCTTTGTTAATTTTCTGTCCAACACTTCTTCAATCTGACAAAATCAATTCGAAAATTAATTATTCGGAGGCTTAAACGAAGGAATTCGGCAAAAATCCGGTGATCCCAGGTCTGTGCCCCAACTCAAATATTCGGGCCGTTTCCAATAAACCTGCCAAATTTCAGTCCATTCCGACACCGTCACGACAAACGACGAAATTGCCCCTTTCTTTGTTAATTTCCTTTCCAACACTTCTTCAACATGACATAATTAATACGAAAATTAATTATTCGGAGGCCTAAACGAAGGAGTTTAGCTAAAATCCCGTGATCTCGGGTCTGTGTCCTGACTCCAATTTCTGGGGCTGTATCCAATCAAGCTGCCAAATTTTGGCCCATTTCGACACCATCACGACAAATGACGAAATTACCCCTGGTGCGACTTTTCTTTGTTAATTTTCTGTCCAACACTTCTTCAACCTAATATAATTAATATGGACATTAATTATTCGGAGGCCTAAATGAAGGAATTTGGCTAAAATCCCGTAATCCCGAGTCCATGCCCCGACTTCAATTTCTGGGGCTGTATCCAATCAACCTGCCAAATTTCGGCCCATTCCGACACCGTCACGACAAATGACGAAATTACCCCTGGTGCGACTTTTCTTTGTTAATTTTCTGTCCATCACTTCTTCGAACTGATATAATTAATACGGAAATTAATTATTCAGAGGCCTAAACGAAGGGATTTGGCTAAAATCTCGTGATCCCGGGTCTGTGCCCCGACTCCAATTTCTGGGGTTGTTTCCAATAAACCTGCCAAATTTCGGTCCATTCCGACTCCGTCGCGACAAATGACGAAATTGCCCCTGGTGCGGCTTTTCTTTGTTAATTTTCTTTCTAACACTTCTTCGACCAGACATAATTAATACGAAAATTAATTTTTCGGTGTCCTAAACGAAGGAATTTGGCTAAAATTCCGTGATCTCTGGTTTGTGCTGCGACTCCAATTTTTGGGGTCATTTCCAATCAACCTACCAAATTTCGGCCCATTCCGACACCATCGCGACAAATGACAAAATTACCTCTGGTGCTGTTTTGCATTTTTAATTTTCTGTCCAACACTTCTTCAATTGGACATAATTAATATGGAAATTATTTATTCGAAGGACTAAACGAAGAAATTTGGCTATAATCCCATGATCTCGTGCCTATGCCCCGGCTCCAATTTCTGGGCCCCTTTCTAATCGGCCTGCCAAATTTCAACCCATTCCGACACCGTCGCGACAAATGACAAAATTGCCCCTAGTGCGATTTTGCGTTGTTAATTTTCTGTCCAACACTTTTTCAACCTGACATAATTAATACGGAAATTAATCATTCGGAGGCCTAAACGAAGGAATTTGGCTAAAATCCCGTGATCTCGGGCCTATACCTTGACTCCAATTTCTGGCCCCGTTTCCAATCGACCTGCCAAATTTCGACCATTTCTGACAACGTCGTGAAAATTACAAAATTTCCCCTGGTGCGACTTTTCTTTGTTAATTTTCTATCCAACACTTCTTATGCCTGACTAATTAATACAAAAATTAATTATTCGGAGGCCTAAACGAAGGAATTTGGCTAAAATCCCGCGATCCAGGATCTTTGACCTGACTCCGATTTCTTGGGCCGTTTCCAATAAACCTGCCAAATTTCGGCTCATTCTAACACTGTCGCGACAAATGACAAAGTTGCCCCTGGTACGATTTTTCTTTATTAATTTTCTGTCCAATACTTCTTCCACCTGACATAATTAATACGAAAATTAATTATTCGGAGGCCTAATCGAAGGAATTTGACTAAAATCTTGTGATCCTGGGTCTGTGCCCCGAGTCCAATTTCTCGGGCTGTTTCCAATCAACCCGCCAAATTTCGTCCCATTTCGACACTTTCGCGACAAATGACGAAATTGCCCGAGTGCGGTTATACGTTGTTAATTTTCTGTCAAACACTTCTTCAACCTGAAATAATTAATACAGAAATTAATTAGTCGGAGGCCTAAACGAAGGAATTTGGCTGAAATTTCGTGATCCCGAGTCTGTGCCCCGACTCCAATTTCTAGGGCCATTTTCAATCAACCTGCCAAATTTCGTCCCATTTCGACACTTTCGCGACAAATGACGAAATTGCCCGAGTGCGGTTATACGTTGTTAATTTTCTGTCAAACACTTCTTCAACCTGAAATAATTAATACAGAAATTAATTAGTCGGAGGCCTAAACGAAGGAATTTGGCTGAAATTTCATGATCCCGAGTCTATGCCCCGACTCCAATTTCTGGGGCCATTTTCAATCAACCTGCCAAATTTCGTCCCATTTTGATACCGTCACGACCAACGACGGAATTGCCCCTTGTGCGATTTTTCTTTGTTCATTTTCCGTCCAACACTTATTCAACCTGACACAATTAATACAGAAATTAATTATTCGAAGGCCAAAATAAAGGAATTTGGCTAAAATCCTGTGATCCCGGTCTGTGCCCCGACTCCAATTTCTCGGGCCGTTTCCAATAAACCTGTCAAATTTCGGCCCATTCTGACACCGTCGCGACAAATGACAAAATTGCCACTGGTGCTACTTTTCTTTGTTCTTTTTCTTTCAATACTTATTCAACCTGACATAATTAATCCAGAAATTAATTATTCGGAGGCTAAACAAAGGAATTTGGCTAAAATCCCGTGATCCCGGGTCTGGGTCCCGATTCCAATTTCTAGACCATTTCCAGTCAACCTATCAAGTTTCGGCCCATTTTGACACCATCGCGACAAATGACGAAATTGCCCTGGTGCGGTTATGCGTTGTTAATTTTCTGTCCAACACTTCTTCAACCTGATATAACTAATATGGAAATTAATTATTCGAAGGCCTAAATGAAGGAATTTGGCTAAAATCCCGTGATCCCGGATTTGATCCCCGACACCAATTTCTAGGGCCGCTTCCAATCAACCTGCCAAATTTCGGCCCATTCCGACACCGTTGCAACAAATGACGAAATTGCCCCCGGTGCGATTTTCTTTGTTAATTTTCTGTCCAACACTTCTTCAACCTGACATAATCAATACCGAAATTAATTATTCGGAGGCCTAAACGAAAGAATTTGGCTAAAATCTCGTGATCCTGGGTCTGTGCCCCGTCTCCAATTTTTGGGGCCGTTTCCAATCAACCAGCCAAATTTCGGCCCATTTCGACACCGTCGCGACAAATGACGAAATTGCCCTGGTGCGGTTATGCGTTGTTAATTTTCTGTCCAACACTTCTTCAACCTTACATAATTATTACGGATTCGGAGGCCTAAACGAAAGAATTTGGCTAAAATCTCGTGATCCTGGGTCTGTGCCCCGTCTCCAATTTTTGGGGCCGTTTCCAATCAACCAGCCAAATTTCGGCCCATTTCGACACCGTCGCGACAAATGACGAAATTGCCCTGGTGCGGTTATGCGTTGTTAATTTTCTGTCCAACACTTCTTCAACCTTACATAATTATTACGGATTCGGAGGCCTAAACGAAAGAATTTGGCTAAAATCTCGTGATCCTGGGTCTGTGCCCCGTCTCCAATTTTTGGGGCCGTTTCCAATCAACCAGCCAAATTTCGGCCCATTTCGACACCGTCGCGACAAATGACGAAATTGCCCTGGTGCGGTTATGCGTTGTTAATTTTCTGTCCAACACTTCTTCAACCTTACATAATTATTACGGATTCGGAGGCCTAAACGAAAGAATTTGGCTAAAATCTCGTGATCCTGGGTCTGTGCCCCGTCTCCAATTTTTGGGGCCGTTTCCAATCAACCAGCCAAATTTCGGCCCATTTCGACACCGTCGCGACAAATGACGAAATTGCCCTGGTGCGGTTATGCGTTGTTAATTTTCTGTCCAACACTTCTTCAACCTTACATAATTATTACGGATTCGGAGGCCTAAACGAAAGAATTTGGCTAAAATCTCGTGATCCTGGGTCTGTGCCCCGTCTCCAATTTTTGGGGCCGTTTCCAATCAACCAGCCAAATTTCGGCCCATTTCGACACCGTCGCGACAAATGACGAAATTGCCCTGGTGCGGTTATGCGTTGTTAATTTTCTGTCCAACACTTCTTCAACCTTACATAATTATTACGGATTCGGAGGCCTAAACGAAAGAATTTGGCTAAAATCTCGTGATCCTGGGTCTGTGCCCCGTCTCCAATTTTTGGGGCCGTTTCCAATCAACCAGCCAAATTTCGGCCCATTTCGACACCGTCGCGACAAATGACGAAATTGCCCTGGTGCGGTTATGCGTTGTTAATTTTCTGTCCAACACTTCTTCAACCTTACATAATTATTACGGATTCGGAGGCCTAAACGAAAGAATTTGGCTAAAATCTCGTGATCCTGGGTCTGTGCCCCGTCTCCAATTTTTGGGGCCGTTTCCAATCAACCAGCCAAATTTCGGCCCATTTCGACACCGTCGCGACAAATGACGAAATTGCCCTGGTGCGGTTATGCGTTGTTAATTTTCTGTCCAACACTTCTTCAACCTTACATAATTATTACGGATTCGGAGGCCTAAACGAAAGAATTTGGCTAAAATCTCGTGATCCTGGGTCTGTGCCCCGTCTCCAATTTTTGGGGCCGTTTCCAATCAACCAGCCAAATTTCGGCCCATTTCGACACCGTCGCGACAAATGACGAAATTGCCCTGGTGCGGTTATGCGTTGTTAATTTTCTGTCCAACACTTCTTCAACCTTACATAATTATTACGGATTCGGAGGCCTAAACGAAAGAATTTGGCTAAAATCTCGTGATCCTGGGTCTGTGCCCCGTCTCCAATTTTTGGGGCCGTTTCCAATCAACCAGCCAAATTTCGGCCCATTTCGACACCGTCGCGACAAATGACGAAATTGCCCTGGTGCGGTTATGCGTTGTTAATTTTCTGTCCAACACTTCTTCAACCTTACATAATTATTACGGATTCGGAGGCCTAAACGAAAGAATTTGGCTAAAATCTCGTGATCCTGGGTCTGTGCCCCGTCTCCAATTTTTGGGGCCGTTTCCAATCAACCAGCCAAATTTCGGCCCATTTCGACACCGTCGCGACAAATGACGAAATTGCCCTGGTGCGGTTATGCGTTGTTAATTTTCTGTCCAACACTTCTTCAACCTTACATAATTATTACGGATTCGGAGGCCTAAACGAAAGAATTTGGCTAAAATCTCGTGATCCTGGGTCTGTGCCCCGTCTCCAATTTTTGGGGCCGTTTCCAATCAACCAGCCAAATTTCGGCCCATTTCGACACCGTCGCGACAAATGACGAAATTGCCCTGGTGCGGTTATGCGTTGTTAATTTTCTGTCCAACACTTCTTCAACCTTACATAATTATTACGGATTCGGAGGCCTAAACGAAAGAATTTGGCTAAAATCTCGTGATCCTGGGTCTGTGCCCCGTCTCCAATTTTTGGGGCCGTTTCCAATCAACCAGCCAAATTTCGGCCCATTTCGACACCGTCGCGACAAATGACGAAATTGCCCTGGTGCGGTTATGCGTTGTTAATTTTCTGTCCAACACTTCTTCAACCTTACATAATTATTACGGATTCGGAGGCCTAAACGAAAGAATTTGGCTAAAATCTCGTGATCCTGGGTCTGTGCCCCGTCTCCAATTTTTGGGGCCGTTTCCAATCAACCAGCCAAATTTCGGCCCATTTCGACACCGTCGCGACAAATGACGAAATTGCCCTGGTGCGGTTATGCGTTGTTAATTTTCTGTCCAACACTTCTTCAACCTTACATAATTATTACGGATTCGGAGGCCTAAACGAAAGAATTTGGCTAAAATCTCGTGATCCTGGGTCTGTGCCCCGTCTCCAATTTTTGGGGCCGTTTCCAATCAACCAGCCAAATTTCGGCCCATTTCGACACCGTCGCGACAAATGACGAAATTGCCCTGGTGCGGTTATGCGTTGTTAATTTTCTGTCCAACACTTCTTCAACCTTACATAATTATTACGGATTCGGAGGCCTAAACGAAAGAATTTGGCTAAAATCTCGTGATCCTGGGTCTGTGCCCCGTCTCCAATTTTTGGGGCCGTTTCCAATCAACCAGCCAAATTTCGGCCCATTTCGACACCGTCGCGACAAATGACGAAATTGCCCTGGTGCGGTTATGCGTTGTTAATTTTCTGTCCAACACTTCTTCAACCTTACATAATTATTACGGATTCGGAGGCCTAAACGAAAGAATTTGGCTAAAATCTCGTGATCCTGGGTCTGTGCCCCGTCTCCAATTTTTGGGGCCGTTTCCAATCAACCAGCCAAATTTCGGCCCATTTCGACACCGTCGCGACAAATGACGAAATTGCCCTGGTGCGGTTATGCGTTGTTAATTTTCTGTCCAACACTTCTTCAACCTTACATAATTATTACGGATTCGGAGGCCTAAACGAAAGAATTTGGCTAAAATCTCGTGATCCTGGGTCTGTGCCCCGTCTCCAATTTTTGGGGCCGTTTCCAATCAACCAGCCAAATTTCGGCCCATTTCGACACCGTCGCGACAAATGACGAAATTGCCCTGGTGCGGTTATGCGTTGTTAATTTTCTGTCCAACACTTCTTCAACCTTACATAATTATTACGGATTCGGAGGCCTAAACGAAAGAATTTGGCTAAAATCTCGTGATCCTGGGTCTGTGCCCCGTCTCCAATTTTTGGGGCCGTTTCCAATCAACCAGCCAAATTTCGGCCCATTTCGACACCGTCGCGACAAATGACGAAATTGCCCTGGTGCGGTTATGCGTTGTTAATTTTCTGTCCAACACTTCTTCAACCTTACATAATTATTACGGATTCGGAGGCCTAAACGAAAGAATTTGGCTAAAATCTCGTGATCCTGGGTCTGTGCCCCGTCTCCAATTTTTGGGGCCGTTTCCAATCAACCAGCCAAATTTCGGCCCATTTCGACACCGTCGCGACAAATGACGAAATTGCCCTGGTGCGGTTATGCGTTGTTAATTTTCTGTCCAACACTTCTTCAACCTGATATAACTAATATGGAAATTAATTATTCGGAGGCCTAAACGAAGGAATTTGGCTAAAATCCCGTGATCCCGGATTTGATCCCCGACACCAATTTCTAGGGCCGCTTCCAATCAACTTGCCAAATTTCGGCCCATTCCGACACCGTTGCGACAAATGACGAAATTGCCCCCGGTGCGATTTTCTTTGTTCATTTTCTGTCCAACACTTCTTCAACCTGACATAATCAATACGGAAATTAATTATTCGGAGGCCTAAACGAAGGAATTTGGCTAAAATCTCGTGATCCCGGGTCTGTGCCCCAACTCCAATTTCTGGGGCCATTTCCAATAAACCTGCCAAATTTCGGCCCGTTCCGACACCGTCGTGACTAATGATGAAATTGCCCCTAGTGCTTTCTCTTTGTTAATTTTCTTTCCAACACTACTTCAACCTGACATAATTAGTGCGGAAATTAATTATTTAGAGGCCTAAATGAAGGAATTTTTCTAAAATCCCGTGATCCTGGGTCTGTGCCCCTAGTCCAATTTCAGGGGCCGTTTCCAAATAACCTGCCAAATTTTGGCTCATTCCTACACCATCGTGACAAATGACGAAATTGCCCCGGGTACGGCTTTTCTTTGTTAATTTTCTTTCCAATACTTCTTCAACCTGACATAATTAATACGGAAATTAATTATTCGGAGGCCAAAAGGAAATAATTTGGCTAAAATCTCGTGATCCTGGGTCTGTGCCCCGTCTCCAATTTTTGGGGCCGTTTCCAATCAACCAGCCAAATTTCGGCCCATTCCGACACCGTTGCGATAAATGACAAAATTGCCCCTGGTGTGATTTTGCATTGTTAATTTTCTGTCCAACACTTCTTCAACCTGACATAATTAATGTGGAAATTAATTATTCGGAAGCCTAAACGAAGGAATTTGGCTAAAATCCTGTGATCCCGGGTCTGTGTCCTGACTCCAATTTCTGGGGCCGTTTCTATTAAACCGCCAAATTTCGGCCCATTTTGTCGCCGTCGCGACAAATGACGAAATTGCTCCTGATGCGGCTTCGCGTTGTTAATTTTCTATCCAACACTTCTTCAACCCGACATAATTAATAGGAAAATTAATTATTCGGAGGCCTAAACGAAGGAATAGACTAAAAACCCGTGATCCCGGGTCCGTGCCCCGACTCCAATTTCTGGGGCCGTTTCCAATCAACCTGCCAAGTTTCGGCCCATTCCGACACCGTCGCTACAAATGACAAAATTACCCTTGGTGCAGTTTTGCATTGTTAATTTTCTATCCAACACTTATTAAACCTGACATAATTAATACGGAAATTAATTATTCGGAGGCCTAAACGAAGGAAATTGGCTAAAATCTCGTGATCTCGGGCTTGTGCTTCTACTCCGAACTATGGGCCCGTTTCAAATCAACCTGCCTAATTTCGGCCAATTTCGACAATGTCGAGAAAATTACGAAATTGCCTCTGGTGCAGCTTTTCGTTGTTAATTTTCTCTCCAACACTTCTTCAACCTTACATAATTATTATGGAAATTAATTATTCGAAGGCCTAAACGAAAGAATTTGGCTAAAATCCCGTGATCCCGGGTCTGTACCCCGAGTCCAATTTCTCGGGCCGTTTCCAATCGACCTGCTAAATTTTGGATATTACAACACCGTCGCGACAAATGACAAAATTGCCCCTGGTGCGACTTTTCTTTGTTAATTTTCTTTCCAACACTTCTTCAACCTGACATAAGTAATACGGATATTAATTATTCGGAGGCCTAAACGAAAGAATTTGGCTAAAATCCCGTGATCCCGGGTCTGTACCCCGAGTCCAATTTCTCGGGCCGTTTCCAATCGACCTGCTAAATTTTGGATATTACGACACCGTCGCGACAAATGACAAAATTGCCCCTGGTGCGACTTTTCTTTGTTAATTTTCTTTCCAACACTTCTTCAACCTGACATAAGTAATACGGATATTAATTATTCGGAGGCCTAAACGAAAGAATTTGGCTAAAATCTCGTGATCCCGGGTCTGTACCCCGAGTCCAATTCCTGGGGCCGTTTCCAATCAACCTGCCAAATTTCGGCTCATTCCGACACCGTCGCGACAAATGACGAAATTGCCCCGGGTGCGAATTTTCTTTGTTAATTTTCTATCTGACATTTTTTCAACCTGACATAATTAATATGAAAGTTAATTATTCGGAGGCCTAAACGAAGGAATTTGGCTAAAATCCTGTGATCCCAGGTCTGTGCCTCGACTCCAATTTCTCGTGCCATTTCCAATAAACCTGCCAAATTTCTGCCCATTTTGACACCGTCGTGACAAATGACGAAATTGCCCTTGGTTTGGCTTTTATTTATTAATTTTCTTACCAACACTTCTTCAGCCTAATATAATTAATACGAAAATTAATTATTCGGAGGCCTAAACGAAGGAATTTGACTAAAATCCCGTGATCCCGGGTCTATGCCCCAAGTCCAATTTCTCGAGCTGTTTCCAATCTACCTGCCAAATTTCGACCCATTCCGACACAGTCGCGGCAAATAACGAAATTGCCTTGGTACGGTTATGCGTTGTTAATTTTCAGTCCAACACTTCTTCAACCTGATATAATTAATACGAAAATTAATTATTCGAAAGCCTAAACGACAGAATTTGGCAAGAATCCCGTGATCCCGGGTCTGCGGCCTGAATCCAATTTCTGGGGCCGTTTCCAGTCAACCTGCCAAATTTCGGCCCATTCCGACACCGTCGCGACAAATGACGAAATCGCCCCTGGTGCGGCTTTTCTTTGTTAATTTTCTTTCCGACACTTCTTCAACCTAACATAATTAATATGAAAATTAATTGTTCAGAGGCCTAAACGAAGGAAATTGGCCAAAATCCCGTGATCCCGGGTCTGTGCCCCGAGTCCAATTTCTGGGGCCGTTTCCAAACAACCTGCCAAATTTCGGCCCATTCTGACACTGTCGCGACAAATGACGAAATCGCACTTGGTTTGGCTTTTCTTTTTTTATTTTCTTTCCAACACTTCTTCAATCTGACATAATCAATACGGAAATTAATTATTCGGACGCTTAAACGAAGGAATTTGGCTAAAATCTCGTGATCCCGGGTCTGTGCCCCGACTCCAATTTCTCGGGCCGTTTCTAGTAAACCTGCCAAATTTCGGCCCATTCTGACATCGTCGCGACAAATGACGAAATTGCCCCCAGTGCGGCTTTTCTTTGTTAATTTTCTTTCCAACACTTCTTCAACCTGACATAATTAATACGGAAATTAATTATTCGGAGACCTAAACGATGGAATTTAGCTAAAATCCCACGATCCCGGGTCTGTGTCCTGACTCCAATTTTTAGGGCCGTATACAATCAACCTACCAAATTTCGGCCCATTCTGACACCGTCGCGACAAATGACGAAATTACCCCTGGTGCAACTTTTCTTTGTTAATTTTCTGTCCAACACTTCTTCAACCTGATATAATTAATACGGATATTAATTATTCAGAGACCTAAACGAAGAAATTTGGCTAAAATCCCATGATCCCGGGTCTGTGCCCCGACTCCGATTTCTGGGGCCGTTCCAATCAACCTGCCAAATTTCGGCCCATTTCGACACCGTCACGACCAATGACAAAGTTGCCCCTGGTGCGATTTTCATTGTTAATTTTCTGTCCAACACTTCTTCAATCTGACAAAATCAATACGGAAATTATTTATTCGGAGGCTTAAACGAAGGAATTTGGCTAAAATCCCGTGATCCCAGGTCTGTGCCCCGACTCCAATTTCTCGGGCCGTTTCCAATAAACCTGCCAAATTTCGGCCCATTCCGACACCGTCGCGACAAACGACGAAATTGCCCCTAGTGCGGCTTTTCTTTGTTAACTTTCTTTCCAACACTTCTTCAACCTGACATAATTAATA
>NW_019251801.1:0-14029 GCF_002742605.1 Olea europaea var. sylvestris | reverse complement strand
TAAATGAAGGAATTTGGCTAAAATCCCGTGATCCCGATCTGTGCCCCGACTCCAATTTCTCGGGCCGTTTCCAATAAACCTGTCAAATTTCGACCCATTCCGACACCGTCGCGACAAATGACAAAATTGCCACTAGTGCAGCTTTTCTTCTTTTTCTTTCCAACACTTATTCAACCTGACATAATTAATCCGAAAATTAATTATTCGAAGGCTAAACGAAGGAATTTGGCTAAAATCTTGTGATCCCGAGTCTGGGTCCCGATTCCAATTTCTGGGCCGTTTCCAGTCAACTTGTCAAGTTTCGGCCCATTTTGACACCATCGCGACAATTGATGAAATTGCCCTGGTGCGACTTTTCTTTGTTAATTTTTTGTCCAACACTTCTTCAACCTGATATAATTAATACGGAAATTAATTATTCGGAGGCCTAAATGAAGGAATTTGGCTAAAATCTCGTGATCCCGGATCTGTTCCTCGACACCAATTTCTAGGGCCGCTTCCAATCAACTTGCCAAATTTCGGCCCGTTCCGACACCATCGTTACTAATGATGAAATTGCCCCTGGTGCGGCTTCTCTTTGTTAATTTTCTTTCCAACACCTCTTCAACCTGACATAATTAATGCGATAATTAATTATTCGGAGGCCTAAACGAAGGAATTTGGCTAAAATCCCGTGATCCCGGGTCTGTGCCCCGAGTCCAATTTCTGGGGCCATTTCCAAATCACCTGCCAAATTTTGGCCCATTCCGACACCGTCGTGACAAATGACGAAATTGCCCCTAGTACGGCTTTTCTTTGTTAATTTTCTTTCCAATACTTCTTCAGCCTGACATAATTAATACGGAAATTAATTATTCGGAGGCCAAAACGAAATAATTTGGCTAAAATCTCGTGATCCTAGGTCTGTGCCCCGTCTCCAATTTTTGGGGCCGTTTCCAATCAATCAGCCAAATTTCGGCCCATTTCGACACCGTTGCATGAAATGATAAAATTGCCCCCGGTGCGGTTTTGCATTGTTAATTTTCTGTCCAACACTTCTTCAACCCGACATAATTACTGTGGAAATTAATTATTCGGAAGCCAAAACAAAGGAATTTGGCTAAAATCCCGTGATCCCGGGCCTGTGTACTGACTCCAATTTCTGGGGCCGTTTCCAATCAACCTGACAAATTTCGGCCCATTCCGTCGCCGTTGTGACAAATGACAGAATTGCTCCTGATGCGGTTTTGCGTTGTTAATTTTCTGTCCAACACTTCTTTAACCCGACATAATTAATTCGGAAATTAATTATTCGGAGGCCTAAACGAAGGAATAGGACTAAAAACCCGTGATCCCGAGTCTGTACCCCGACTCCAATTTCTGGGGCCGTTTCCAATCAACCTGCCAAATATCGGCCTATTCCAACACCATCGCTACAAATGACAAAATTACCCTTGGTGCAGTTTTGCGCTGTTAATTTTCTGTCCAACACTTATTCAACCTGACATAATTAATACGAAAATTAATTATTCGGAGGCCTAAACGAAGGAATTTGGCTAAAACCTCGTGATCTCGGGCTTGTGCTTCGACTCCGAACTGTGGGCCCGTTTCCAATCAACCTGCCTAATTTCGACCAATTTCGACAATGTCGAGAAAATTACCAAGTTGCCCCCTGGTGCAGCTTTTCATTGTTAATTTTCTTTCCAACATTTCTTCAACCTTACATAATTATTACGGAAAATAATTATTCGGAGGCCTAAACGAAAGAATTTGGCTAAAATCTCGTGATCCTGGGTCTGTGCCCCGAGTCCAATTCTCGGGCTGTTTCCAATCAACCTGCCAAATTTCGGCCCATTTCGACACCGTCGCGACAAATGACGAAATTGCCCCTGGTGCGATTTTTCTTTGTTAATTTTCTGTCCAACACTTGTTCAACCTGACATAATTAATACGAAAATTAATTATTCGGATGCCTAAATGAAGGAATTTGGATAAAATCCCGTGATCTCGGGTCTTTGCCCCGCGTCCAATTTCTGGGGCCGTTTCCAATCAACCTGCCAAATTTTCCCCCATTCCGTCACCGTCGCGATGAATGACAAAATTACCCCTGGTACGATTTTGCGTTGTTAATTTTCAGTCCAACACATCCCCAACTTGACATAATTAATACGAAAATTAATTATTCGGAGGCCTAAACGAAGGAATTTGGCTAAAATCCTGTGATCCAAGGTCTGTGCCTTGACTCCAATTTCTCGTGCCGTTTCCAATAAACCTGCCAAATTTTGGCCCATTTTGACACTGTCGCGACAAATGACGAAATTGCCCCTGGTTTGGCTTTTATTTGTTAATTTTCTTTCCAACACTTCTTCAGCCTAACATAATTAATACGAAAATTAATTATTCGGAGGACTAAACGAAGGAATTTGACTAAAATCCCGTGATCCCGGGTCTGTGCCCCGAGTCCAATTTCTCAGGCTGTTTTCAATCTACCTGCCAAATTTCGGCCCATTCCGACACAGTCGCGACAAATGATGAAATTGCCCTGGTGCGGTTATGCGTTGTTAATTTTCCGTCCAACACTTCTTCAACCAGATATAATTAACACGAAAATTAATTATTCGAAGGCCTAAACGAAGGAATTTGGCTAAAATCCAGTGATCCCGAGTCTGTGCCCCGAATCCAATTTCTGGGGCCGTTTTCAGTCAACCTGCCAAATTTCGGCCCATTCCCACACCGTCGCGACAAATGACGAAATTGCCCCTGGTGCGGCTTTTCTTTGTTAATTTTCTTTCCAATACTTCTTCAACCTAACATAATTAATACGAAAATTAATTATTCGGAGGCCTAAATGAAGGAATTTGGCTAAAATCCCGTGATCCCGGGTTTGTGCCCCGACGCCAATTTCTGGGGCCGTTTCCAATCAACATACCAAATTTGGGCCCATTCCGACACCGTCACAACAAATGACAAAATTGTCCCTGGTATGGCTCTTCTTTGTTAATTTTCTTTCCAACACTTCTTCAACCTGACATAATTAATACGAAAATTAATTATTCGGAGGCCTAAACGAAGGAATTTGGCTAAAATCCCTTGATACCGGGTCTGTGCCCCGAGTCAAATTTCTCGGGCCGTTTCCAATCAACCTGCCAAATTTCGTCCCATTCCGACACTGTCACGACAAATGATGAAATTGCCCCTGGTGCGATTTTTCTTTGTTAATTTTCTGCCCAACACTTCTTCAACCTGACGTAATTAATACGAAAATTTATTATTTGGAGGCCTAAACGAAGGAATTTCGCTAAAATCCCGTGATCTTAGTCCAATTTTTCGGGCCGTTTCGAATCAACCTGCCAAATTTCGGCCCATTCCGACACCGTCCCGACAAATGACGAAATCGCCCCTAGTGCGGTTTTGCGTTGTTAATTTTTTGTCCAACGCTTCGTCAACCTAACATAATTAGTACGGAAATTAATTATTCGGAAGCCTAAATGAAGGACTTTTGGCTAAAATCTCGTGATCCCAGGTCTGTGCCCCGACTCCAATTTCTGATGCCGTTTACAAACAACTGCCAAATTTTAGCCCATTCCGACACCGTCACGACAATTGACGAAATTGCCCCTGGTGCGACTTTTCTTTGTTAATTTTCTTTCCAATACTTCTTCAACCTAACATAATTAATATGAAAATTAATTATTTGGAGGCTTGAATGAAGGAATCTGGCTAGAATCCCGTGATCCCGGGTATGTGCCCCGACTCCAATTTTTGGGGTCGTTTCCAATCAACCTGCTAAAATTCGGCCCATTCCGACACCGTCGCGACAAATGACAAAATTGCCCCTGGTGTGATTTTGCGTTGTTAATTTTCTGTCCAACACTTCTTCAACCTTACATAATTAATGCGAAAATTAATTATTTGGAGTCCTGAACGAAAGAATTTGGCTAAAATCCCGTGATCCCGAATCTGTGGCCCAACTCAAATTTTCGGGGCCATTTCCAATCAACCTGCCAAATTTTGGCCCATTCCGACACCGTCGCGATAAATGACAAAATTGCCCCCCGTGCAGTTTTTCTTTGTTAATTTTCTATCCAACTCTTCTTCAGCCTGACGTAATTGATTCGAAAATTAATTATTTGGAGGACTAAACGAAGGAATTATGCTAAAATCCCGTGATCTCGGGCCTATGCCCCGACTCCAATTTCTGGGCCCGTTTCCATTCAACCTGCAAAATTTCGGCCCATTCCGACACCGTCGCGACAAATGACAAAATTGCTCCTGGAGTGGTTTTGCGTTGTTAATTTTCTGTCCAACACTTCTTCAACCTGACATAATTAATACGGAAATTAATTATTCGGAGGCCTATACGATGGAATTTGGCAAAACTCCTGTGATCTCAGGCTTGTGCCCCGACTCCAATTTGTGGGCCCATTTCCAATCAACCTGCCTAATTTCGGCCAATTCCGACAATGTCGTGAAAATTATGAAATTGCCCCTGGCGCAGCTTTTCTTTGTTAATTTTCTTTCCAAAACTTCTTCAACCCAACATAATTAATGCGGAAATTAATTATTCGGAGGCCTAAACGAAGGAATTTGGCTAAAATCCCGTGATCCCGAGTCTCTGCCCCGAGTCCAATTTCTCACTCCATTTCTAAACAACCTGTCAAATTTTAGCCCATTCCGACACCGTCGCAACAATTGACGAAATTGCCCCTAGTGCGATTTTTCTTTGTTAATTTTCTGTCCAACACTTTCAACCTGACGTAATAAATAATGAAATTTATTATTCGGAGGCCTAAACGAAGGAATTTTGCTAAAATCCAATGATCTCGGGTCTAAGGGCCAAGTCCAATTTTTCGGACCGTTTCGAATCAACCTGCCAAATTTCGGCCCATTCCGACACCGTCGCGACAAATGACAAAATTGCCCCTGGTGTGGTTTTGTGTTGTTAATTTTTTGTCCAACGCTTCTTCAACCTAACGTAATTAAAACGGAAATTAATTATTCGGAGGCCTAAACGAAGGAGTTTGGCTTAAATCCTGTGATCCCACTTCTGTGCCCCGACTCCGATTTCTGGAGCCATTTCCTAACAACCTGCCAAATTTTAGCCCATTCCGACACCGTCACGACAAATGACAAAATTGCCCCTGGTACGATTTTACTTTGTTAGTTTTTTATACAACACTTCTTCAACCTGACATAACTAATACGAAAATTTATTTTTCGGAGGCCTAAACGATGGAATTTTGCTAAAATCCCGTGATACCGGGTCTGTGCCCCGAGCCCAATTTCTAGGGTGTTTCCAAACAACCAGCCAAATTTCGGCCCATTCCAACACCGTCACGACAATTGACGAAATTGCCCCTCGTGCGACTTTTCTTTGTTAATTTTCTTTCCAATACTTCTTCAACCTAACATAATTAATATGAAAATTAATTATTCAGAGGCCTAAACGAGGGAATTTGGCTAAAATCTCGTGATCCCGGGTACGTGCCCCGACTCCGATTTTGGGGGTCGTTTCCAATCAACCTGCTAAAATTTGGCCCATTCCGACACCGCCGCGACAAATGACAAAATCGCCCCTGGTGCGATTTTGCGTTGTTAATTTTCTGTCCAACACTTCTTCAGCCTTACATAATTACTACGAAAATTAATTATTCGGAGTCCTGAACGAAGGAATTTGGCTAAAATCCCGTGATCCTGGGTCTGTGCCCCGACTCAATTTTTCGGGGCTGTTTCCAATCAACCTGCCAAATTTCGGCCCATTCCGACACCATCGCGATAAATGACAAAATTGCCCTTGGTGCGGTTCTTCTTTGTTAATTTTCTGTCCAACACTTCTTCAGCTTGACATAATTGATACGAAAATTAAATATTCAGATGCCTAAACGAAGGAATTGGCTAAAATCCCGCGATCCCGGGTCTGTGTCCTAACTCCGATTTCTGGGGCCGTTTCCAATCAACCTGCCAAATTTCATCCCATTCCGACACCATCGTGACAAACGACGAAATTGCCCCGGTGCAATTTTGTGTTGTTCGGTTTTGGCCAACACTTCTTCAACCTTACATAATTAATATGGAAATAAATTATTCGGAGGCCTAAACGAAGGAATTTCGCTAAAATCCCCTGATCCCGGGTCTGTACCGTGACTCCAATTTTTGAGGTCGTTTCCAATCAACTTGCCAAATTTTAGCCCATTCTGACACCGTCGCGACAAATGACAAAATTGCCCCTGGTGTAGTTTTTCTTTGTTAATTTGTTGTCCAACACTTCTTCAGCCCGACATAATTAATAAGGTAATTAATTATTCGGAGGCCTAAACGAAGGAATTAGGCTAAAATTTTGCGATCCCGGGTCTATGTCTTGATTCTAATTTCTGGGGCCGTTCCAATCAACCAGCCAAATTTCGTCCCATTCCGACACCGTCGCGACAAATGACGAAATTTCCCCTAGTGCGGTTTTGTGTTGTTAATTTTCTGTCCAATACTTCTTCAACCGGACATAATTAATACGGAAATTAATTATTCGGAGGCCTAAACGAAGGAATTTGGCTAAAATCTCGTGCTCCGAGGTCTGTGCCTTGACCCCAATTTTCGGGGCCGTTTCCAATCAACCCGCCAAATTTTGGCCCATTCCGACACCGTCATGACAAATGACAAAATTGCCCCTGATGCGATTTTTCTTTGTTGATTTTCTGTCCATCACTTCTTCAGCCTGACATAATTAATACGAAAATTAATTATTCGGAGGCCCAATCGAAGGTATTTGGCTAAAATTCCCCAATCTCGGGACTGTGTCCTGACTCCAATTTCTGGGGCCGTTTCCAATCAACCTGCCAAATTTTGGCCCACTCCGACACCGTCGCGACAAATGACGAAATTGCCCATGGTTCGTTTTGCATTGTTAATTTTCTGTCCAACACTTTTTCAACCCGACATAATTAATATGGAAATTAATTATTCGGCGGCCTAAACGAAGGAATTTGGCTAAAATCCCGCGATCCTGGGACTGTGCCTCGACACCGATTTTCGGGGCCATTTCCAATCAACTAGCCAAATTTCAACCCATTCCGACACCGTCGCGACAAATGACAAAATTGCCCCTGGTGCAATTTTTCTTTGTTAATTTTCTGTCCAACACTTCTTCAGCCTGACCTAATTAATACGAAAATTAATTATTTGGTGGCCTAAGCGAAAGAATTTGGCTAAAATCCCATGATCTCGGGACTGTGCCCCGAGTCCAATTTTTCGAGCAGTTTCCAATCAACCTGCCAAATTTCAGCCCATTTCGACGCCGTCGCGACAAATGACGAAATTGCCCTGGTGCGGTTATACATTGTTAATTTTCTGTCCAACACTTCTTCAACCAGATATAATTAATACGAAAATTAATTATTCGGAGGCCTAAACGAATGAATTTGGCTAAAATCCCATGATCCCGAGACAGTGCCCCGACTCCAATTTCTGGGGCCGTTTCCTATCAACCAGCCAAATTTCGGCCCATTCCGACACCGTCACGACAAATGACGAAATTGCATGTGGTGCGATTCTCTTCTTCAACACTTCTTCAACCTGAAATAATCTATACGAAAATTAATTATTCGGAGGCCTAAATGTAGAAATTTGGCTAAAATCCCGTGATCCCGGGTCTGTGCCTCGACTCCAATTTCACGGGCTGTTTTCAATAAACTTGCCAAATTTCGGCCCATTCCGACACCGTCACGAAAAATGACGAAATTGCTCCTGGTGCGACTTTTCTTTGTTAATTTTTTGTCCAACACTTCTTCAACCTGACATAATTAATACGAAAATTTATTATTCGGAGGCCTAAACGAAGGAATTTTGCTAAAATCCCGTGATCCCGGGTTTGTGCCCCGAGTCCAATTTCTCGGGCTGTTTTCAATCAACCTGCCAAATTTCGGCCCTTTCCGACACTGTCGCGACAAATGACGAAATTGCCCTTGGTTCGGTTTTTCATTGTTAATTTTCTGTCCAACACTTCTTTAACCTGACATAATTAATATGGAAATTAATTATTCAGAGGCCTAAACGAAGGAATTTGGCTAAAACCCGTGATCCCGGGTCTGTGTCTTTAATCCAATTTTAGAGGCCATTTCCTATCAACCTACCAAATTTCGGCCCATTCTGACAACGTCGCGAAACATGACGTAATTGCCCCTGGTGCGGTTTGTGTTGTTAATTTTCTATCCAACAATTCTTCAACCCGATATAATTAATACGGAAATTAATTATTCGGAGGCCTAAACGAAGGAATAGGGCTAAAGACCTGTGATCTCGGGTCAGTGCCCCGACTCCAATTTCTGGGGCCATTTCCAATCTACCTTCCAAGTTTTGGCCAATTTCGACATCGTCGCGACAAATGACAAAATTGCCCCTGGTGCAGTTTTACGTTGTTAATTTTTTGTCCAACACTTCTTCAACATGACATAATTAATATGGAAATTAATTATTCGGAGGCCTAAACGAAGGAATTTAGCTAAAATCCCGTGATCTCGGGCTTGTGCCCCGACTCCAAATTCTAGGCCCATTTTCAATGAACCTGCCAAAATTTCGGCCAATTCTAACAATGTCGCAAAAATTACGAAATTGCCCCTAGTGCGACTTTTCTTTGTTAATTTTCTTTCCAACACTACTTCAACCTGACATAATTAATACGGAAATTAATTATTCGGAGGCCTAAACGAAGGAATTTAGCTAAAATCCCGTGATCTCGGGCTTGTGCCCCGACTCCAAATTCTAGGCCCATTTTCAATGAACCTGCCAAAATTTCGGCCAATTCTAACAATGTCGCAAAAATTACGAAATTGCCCCTAGTGCGACTTTTCTTTGTTAATTTTCTTTCCAACACTACTTCAACCTGACATAATTAATACGGAAATTAATTATTCGGAGGCCTAAACGAAGGAATTTAGCTAAAATCCCGTGATCTCGGGCTTGTGCCCCGACTCCAAATTCTAGGCCCATTTTCAATGAACCTGCCAAAATTTCGGCCAATTCTAACAATGTCGCAAAAATTACGAAATTGCCCCTAGTGCGACTTTTCTTTGTTAATTTTCTTTCCAACACTACTTCAACCTGACATAATTAATACGGAAATTAATTATTCGGAGGCCTAAACGAAGGAATTTAGCTAAAATCCCGTGATCTCGGGCTTGTGCCCCGACTCCAAATTCTAGGCCCATTTTCAATGAACCTGCCAAAATTTCGGCCAATTCTAACAATGTCGCAAAAATTACGAAATTGCCCCTAGTGCGACTTTTCTTTGTTAATTTTCTTTCCAACACTACTTCAACCTGACATAATTAATACGGAAATTAATTATTCGGAGGCCTAAACGAAGGAATTTAGCTAAAATCCCGTGATCTCGGGCTTGTGCCCCGACTCCAAATTCTAGGCCCATTTTCAATGAACCTGCCAAAATTTCGGCCAATTCTAACAATGTCGCAAAAATTACGAAATTGCCCCTAGTGCGACTTTTCTTTGTTAATTTTCTTTCCAACACTACTTCAACCTGACATAATTAATACGGAAATTAATTATTCGGAGGCCTAAACGAAGGAATTTAGCTAAAATCCCGTGATCTCGGGCTTGTGCCCCGACTCCAAATTCTAGGCCCATTTTCAATGAACCTGCCAAAATTTCGGCCAATTCTAACAATGTCGCAAAAATTACGAAATTGCCCCTAGTGCGACTTTTCTTTGTTAATTTTCTTTCCAACACTACTTCAACCTGACATAATTAATACGGAAATTAATTATTCGGAGGCCTAAACGAAGGAATTTAGCTAAAATCCCGTGATCTCGGGCTTGTGCCCCGACTCCAAATTCTAGGCCCATTTTCAATGAACCTGCCAAAATTTCGGCCAATTCTAACAATGTCGCAAAAATTACGAAATTGCCCCTAGTGCGACTTTTCTTTGTTAATTTTCTTTCCAACACTACTTCAACCTGACATAATTAATACGGAAATTAATTATTCGGAGGCCTAAACGAAGGAATTTAGCTAAAATCCCGTGATCTCGGGCTTGTGCCCCGACTCCAAATTCTAGGCCCATTTTCAATGAACCTGCCAAAATTTCGGCCAATTCTAACAATGTCGCAAAAATTACGAAATTGCCCCTAGTGCGACTTTTCTTTGTTAATTTTCTTTCCAACACTACTTCAACCTGACATAATTAATACGGAAATTAATTATTCGGAGGCCTAAACGAAGGAATTTAGCTAAAATCCCGTGATCTCGGGCTTGTGCCCCGACTCCAAATTCTAGGCCCATTTTCAATGAACCTGCCAAAATTTCGGCCAATTCTAACAATGTCGCAAAAATTACGAAATTGCCCCTAGTGCGACTTTTCTTTGTTAATTTTCTTTCCAACACTACTTCAACCTGACATAATTAATACGGAAATTAATTATTCGGAGGCCTAAACGAAGGAATTTAGCTAAAATCCCGTGATCTCGGGCTTGTGCCCCGACTCCAAATTCTAGGCCCATTTTCAATGAACCTGCCAAAATTTCGGCCAATTCTAACAATGTCGCAAAAATTACGAAATTGCCCCTAGTGCGACTTTTCTTTGTTAATTTTCTTTCCAACACTACTTCAACCTGACATAATTAATACGGAAATTAATTATTCGGAGGCCTAAACGAAGGAATTTAGCTAAAATCCCGTGATCTCGGGCTTGTGCCCCGACTCCAAATTCTAGGCCCATTTTCAATGAACCTGCCAAAATTTCGGCCAATTCTAACAATGTCGCAAAAATTACGAAATTGCCCCTAGTGCGACTTTTCTTTGTTAATTTTCTTTCCAACACTACTTCAACCTGACATAATTAATACGGAAATTAATTATTCGGAGGCCTAAACGAAGGAATTTAGCTAAAATCCCGTGATCTCGGGCTTGTGCCCCGACTCCAAATTCTAGGCCCATTTTCAATGAACCTGCCAAAATTTCGGCCAATTCTAACAATGTCGCAAAAATTACGAAATTGCCCCTAGTGCGACTTTTCTTTGTTAATTTTCTTTCCAACACTACTTCAACCTGACATAATTAATACGGAAATTAATTATTCGGAGGCCTAAACGAAGGAATTTAGCTAAAATCCCGTGATCTCGGGCTTGTGCCCCGACTCCAAATTCTAGGCCCATTTTCAATGAACCTGCCAAAATTTCGGCCAATTCTAACAATGTCGCAAAAATTACGAAATTGCCCCTAGTGCGACTTTTCTTTGTTAATTTTCTTTCCAACACTACTTCAACCTGACATAATTAATACGGAAATTAATTATTCGGAGGCCTAAACGAAGGAATTTAGCTAAAATCCCGTGATCTCGGGCTTGTGCCCCGACTCCAAATTCTAGGCCCATTTTCAATGAACCTGCCAAAATTTCGGCCAATTCTAACAATGTCGCAAAAATTACGAAATTGCCCCTAGTGCGACTTTTCTTTGTTAATTTTCTTTCCAACACTACTTCAACCTGACATAATTAATACGGAAATTAATTATTCGGAGGCCTAAACGAAGGAATTTAGCTAAAATCCCGTGATCTCGGGCTTGTGCCCCGACTCCAAATTCTAGGCCCATTTTCAATGAACCTGCCAAAATTTCGGCCAATTCTAACAATGTCGCAAAAATTACGAAATTGCCCCTAGTGCGACTTTTCTTTGTTAATTTTCTTTCCAACACTACTTCAACCTGACATAATTAATACGGAAATTAATTATTCGGAGGCCTAAACGAAGGAATTTAGCTAAAATCCCGTGATCTCGGGCTTGTGCCCCGACTCCAAATTCTAGGCCCATTTTCAATGAACCTGCCAAAATTTCGGCCAATTCTAACAATGTCGCAAAAATTACGAAATTGCCCCTAGTGCGACTTTTCTTTGTTAATTTTCTTTCCAACACTACTTCAACCTGACATAATTAATACGGAAATTAATTATTCGGAGGCCTAAACGAAGGAATTTAGCTAAAATCCCGTGATCTCGGGCTTGTGCCCCGACTCCAAATTCTAGGCCCATTTTCAATGAACCTGCCAAAATTTCGGCCAATTCTAACAATGTCGCAAAAATTACGAAATTGCCCCTAGTGCGACTTTTCTTTGTTAATTTTCTTTCCAACACTACTTCAACCTGACATAATTAATACGGAAATTAATTATTCGGAGGCCTAAACGAAGGAATTTAGCTAAAATCCCGTGATCTCGGGCTTGTGCCCCGACTCCAAATTCTAGGCCCATTTTCAATGAACCTGCCAAAATTTCGGCCAATTCTAACAATGTCGCAAAAATTACGAAATTGCCCCTAGTGCGACTTTTCTTTGTTAATTTTCTTTCCAACACTACTTCAACCTGACATAATTAATACGGAAATTAATTATTCGGAGGCCTAAACGAAGGAATTTGGCTAAAGTCCCGTGATCCCGGGTTTGTGCTCCGACTCCAATTTTTGGGGCCGTTTCCAATCAACCTGCCAAATTTCGACCCATTCCGACACTGTCGCGACAAATGATAAAATTTCCCCCGGTGCGGCTTTCTTTGTTAATTTTCTGTCCAACACTACTTCAGCCTGACTTAATTAATGCGAAAATTAATTATTCGGAGGCCTAAACGAAGGAATTTGGCCAAAATCCCATGATCCCGGTCTGTGCCCCGAGTCCAATTTCTGGGGCCGTTTCCAAACAACCTGCCAAATTTTAGCCCATTCCGACACCGTCGTGACAAATGACGAAATTGCCCCTGGTGCGGCTTTTCTTTGTTAATTTTCATTCCCATACTTCTTCAACCTGACATAATTAATACGGAAATTAATTATTCGGAGGCCAAAACGAAGGAATTTGGCTAAAATCCCGTGATCCTGGGTCTGTGCCCCGAATCCAATTTCTCTGCCCGTTTCCAATAAACCTGCCAAATTTCGGCCCATTCCAACAACGTCGCGACAAATAACGAAATTGCCCCTGGTGCGGCTTTTCTTTGTTAATTTTCTTTCCAACACTTATTCAACCTGACATAAATAATACAGAAATTAATTATTCGGAGGCCTAAATGAAGGAATTTGGCTAAAATCCCGTAATCCCAGGTCTGTGCCTCGAGTCCAACTTCTGGCGCCGTTTCCAAACAACCTGCCAAAATTTGGCCAATTTCGACACCGTCGCGACAAATGACGAAATTTCCCCTAGTGCGATTTTTCTTTGTTAATTTTCTTTCTAACACTTCATCAACCTGACATAATTAATACAAAAATTTATTATTCGGAGCCCAGAACGAAGGAATTTGGCTAAAATCCCATGATTCCAGGTCTGTGCCCTGAGTCCAATTTCTCGGGCCGTTTCCAATCAACCTGCAAAATTTTGGCCCATTCCGACACCGTCGCGACAAATGATGAAATTGCCCCTAGTGCAGTTTTGCGTTGTTAATTTTCTGTCCAACACTTCTTCAACTTGACATAATTAATACGGAAATTAATTATTCGGAGGCCTAAACGAAGGAATTTGGCTAAAATCCCGTGATCCCGGGTCTGTGCCGCGACTCCAATTTCTGGGGCTGTTTCCAATTAACCTACCAAATTTCGACCCATTCCAACACCGTCGTGACAAATGATAAAATTGCCCCCGGTGTGGCTTTCTTTGTTTATTTTATGTCCAAAACTTCTTCAGCCTGACATAATTAATACGTAAATTAATTATTCGGAGGCCTAAACGAAGGAATTTGGCTAAAATCCCGTGATCCCGGGTCTGTACCCTGATTCCAATTTCTCGACCCATTTCAAATCAACCTGCCAAATTTGGCCCATTTCGACACCGTCGCAACAAATGACGAAATTACCTTGGTGCGGTTATGCGTTGTTAATTTTCTGTCCAACACTTCTTCAACTTGATACATTTAATAGGGGAATTAATTATTCGGAGGCCTAAACGAAGGAATTTGGCTAAAATCCCGTGATCCCGGGTCTGTGGCTTGACTCCAATTTCTGGGGCCGTTTCCAATCAACCTGTCAAATTTCGGCCCATTCCGACACCGTCGTGACAAATGACGAAATTGC
>NW_019251800.1:0-1263 GCF_002742605.1 Olea europaea var. sylvestris | reverse complement strand
CCTTAAGTTACCCCAAGTGAAGGAGAAGGCAATGGAAACAAAGGGAGAGAGAAAACAAGAAGCTGGGATTAGCAGTTTGAGCAGGTGAGTTTAACTCACGGTTTTGGAAGATTTTCTTTAATTCCTTTGGGTGTTTTATAACCTCTTAAACCTATGGACTTGCTTGAGATCATATTGCGATGTTTTGATGATTTAATGATAACAAAAGAGGAGTAATTGATAGCAAGAATTTGGGTGAAACATTCAAGGACCGAGATTGGATAGTTGCTGGATTTTACTTGTTCCAACTTGGTATTATATAATATTTTGAATGGAATGCATATTTATCACTTTGAATGTTTGTATATAAGAGTTGTAATTATAGAATTGACTCTTAATGACCTAGAATCTGAATTGATGGCATGCTAATACAATGGAAATTGAAAACAATCATAGGGAAATTGCTTGATTTTGTGTTTTTGTAAAATGGACTGCCTTTGAAGCTTTAAATCCTTCACTTGCGGCAACTTTAATGCATGATTACCTTTACATACATGTCATAGAAGTGTGGTAAAAATTTGAGAATTAATGGATATGGTTAAGGAAGTGAAAAGGGATTGGAAATATAAGTGGATGGTGATGCGAACCGGAAAAAATGATCCTATCCCGTTGAATATTTGAATTAGCTGCAATCTGTACATGTTCATTTGTTATCTCTTAGGCTTGGGAAGTAGACTTCAAGGAGTTCTAGGTCATTGACAACAATTAGATGACGTTGACATACATAATTGAACTCTAGAAATAGTGAGATTTATGGGACTCGTTTGCAATGCAATCGGTAACTTGAAATGATAATGTCATCTAAATTAAGCACGAGATTGTGTGTGTGTTAAGGTTATCAAATTGATATGAGTGGTTTTTTGAATTTAAGTTACACTCCGTAGAAGCGCACACACAAGGAAGAAAGGTAAGTAAAAATTCATTTGCAACTATAATGCAAGAACATATTATTTGTGACATAGTAATGTTATAATATATGCATAACTTTGATGAGGAGTTCATTGTATATCATATGATGTATGGCTAACGAGAATCGATTAGAATCGAACTGTTAGGTCTGAATTTAATTAAGGAACCGTTCGAATTATGTTGGATTATGGTTATATGATCTTCGATTTTGATATACGATACAAATGTCATAGGTGATTAGGAGTGAATATATTGGGATATACTTGTGAAGATGCTTATTTCATTTTATTGAATGAAAAAAAAAAAAAAATATAT
>NW_019251799.1:0-1263 GCF_002742605.1 Olea europaea var. sylvestris | reverse complement strand
ACCACTTCATCGTGTCATATGAGGGATTTCGGCTATTTTTTGAAAGAATGAGCACTTGCGTATTCGTAACGCTTGGATTGTCGGCGTTCGAAGAATTGAGCGTAACTTTTGCACACTGTGTCCGTTTTGGGCCTATAACTACTTTTTGAAAATGTTGCGACCATTTTGGATTGAACTCACCACTTCATCGTGACGTATGAGGGATTTCGGCCATTTTTTGAAAGAATGAACACTTGCATATTTGGAACGCTCGGATTGATGACGTTCGAAGAATTGAGCGTAACTTTTGCACACGTTGTCCGTTTTGGGCCCATAAGTACTTTTTGAAAATGTAGCGACCATTTTGGATTGAACTCACCACTTCATCGTGACGTATGAGGGATTTTGGCTATTTTTTGAAAGAATGAGCACTTGCGTATTTGGAACGCTTGGATTGTCGACGTTCGAAGAATTGAGCGTAACTTTTGCACACTGCGTCCGTTCTGGGCCCATAAGTACTTTTTGGAAATGTAGCGACTGTTTTTGATTGAACTTACCACTTCGTCGTGACGTATGAGGGATTTCGGCCATTTTTCGAAAGAATGATCCCTTGCGTATTTGGAACGCTTGGATTGTCGGCGTTCGAAGAATTGAGCGCAACGTTTGCACACGGTGTCCGTTTTGGGCCGATAAGTACTTTTTGGAAATGTAGCGACCGTTTTGGATTGAACTCACCACTTCGTCTTGACGTATGAGGGATTTTGGCCATTTTTCGAAAGAATGAGCACTTGCATATTTGGAACGCTTGGAGAGTCGCCGTAAGAAGAATTGAGCGTAACTTTTGCACACGTCCGTTTTGGGCCCATAAGTACTTTTGGGAAATGTAGCGACCGTTTTGGATTGAACTCACCACTTCGTCGTGACGTATGAGGGATTTCGGCCATTTTTCGAAAGAATGAGCACTTGCATATTTGGAACGCTTGGAGAGTCGCCGTAAGAAGAATTGAGCGTAACTTTTGCACACGTCCTTTTTAGGCCCATAAGTACTTTTTGGAAATGTAGCGACCGTTTTGGATTAAACTCACCACTTCGTCGTGACGTATGAGGGATTTCGGCTATTTTTCGAAAGAATGAGCGCTTGCGTATTCGGAACGCCTAGATTGTCGACGTTCGAAGAATTGATCGTAACTTTTGCGCACGTTGTCCGTTTCGGGCCCATAAGTACTTTTTGGAAATGTAGCGACTGTTTTGGATTGAACTCACAACTTCGTCGTGACGTATGAG
>NW_019251798.1:0-1263 GCF_002742605.1 Olea europaea var. sylvestris | reverse complement strand
CAGCGTAACTTTTGCACACGGTGTCCGTTTCGGGCCCATAAGTAATTTTTGGAAATGTAGCGATCGTTTTGGATTGAACTCACGACTTCGTCGTGACGTATGAGGGATTTCGGCCACTTTTCGAAAGAATGAGGGCTTGCATATTTGGAACGCTTGGATAGTCGGTGTACGAAGAATTGAGCGTAACTTTTGTACAAGGTGTCCGTTTATGGCCCATAAGTACTTTTTAGAAATGTAGCGATCGTTTTGGATTGAACTCACTACTTCGTCGTGACGTACGAGGGATTTCGGCCATTTTTCGAAAGAATGAGGGCTTGCATATTTGGAACGCTTGGATAGTCGACGTACGAAGAATTGAGCGTAACTTTTGCACACGGTGTCCGTTTCGGGCCCATAAGTACTTTTTGGAAATGTAGCGACCGTTTTGGATTGAACTCACAACTTCATCGTTGACGTAAGAGGGATTTTAGAGATTTTTTGAAAGAATGAGCAGTTGCATATTCGGAACACTTGGATAGTCGGCGTACGAAGAATTCAGCGTAACTTTTGCACACGTTGTCCATTTCGGGCCCACAAGTACTTTTTGGAAATGTTGCGACCCTTTTGGATTGAACTTAAGACTTCGTCGTTACGTATGAGGGATTTCGGCCATTTTTGGAAAGAATGAGCACATGCATATTTGGAACGCTTGGATAGTCGGCGTACGAAGAATTGAGCGTAACTTTTGCACACGGTGTCCGTTTCGGGCCCATAAGTACTTTTAGGAAATGTAGCGACCGTTTTGGATTGAACTCACGACTTCGTCGTGACGTATGAGGGATTTCGGCCATTTTTCGAAAGAATGAGCGCTTGTATATTTGGAACGCTTGGATAGTCGGCGAACGAAGAATTCAGCGTAACTTTTGCACACGGTGTTCGTTTCGGGCCCATAAGTACTTTTTGGAAATGTAGCGACCGTTTTGGATTGAACTCACGACTTCGTCGTGACGTATGAGGGATTTCGGCCATTTTTCGAAAGAATGAGCGCTTGCATATTTGGAGAGCTTGGATAGTCGGCGTACGAAGAATTGAGCGTAACTTTTGCACATGGTGTTCGTTTCGGGCCCATAAGTACTTTTTCCAAATGTAGCGACTGTTTTGGATTGAACTCACGACTTCGTCGTGACGTATGAGGGATTTAGGCCATTTTTCGAAAGAATGAGCGCTTGCATATTTGGAACGCTTGGATAGTTGGCGTACGAAGAATTGAGCGTAACTTTTGCA